>NW_028261389.1:7003302-7078302 GCF_051295495.1 Thamnophis sirtalis
GCAACTGTCAGGTAGATTTTCTGCTCCATGCTAGGAAGTTGGCAACATTGAGTTGGCTTGAGCTTTTCAATTCGAGGATGCTTAAATGAAATTCTTTGCACAGAAGCTGCCGTTTAGCCCGGCTTCTTTATTCATATCTTGGAGATAAATCAATTTATAGCAATCAAATCTGTGAAGTGTATTTCATTGCGTTGATTGTAGAATTCAATATGTATAATGCTGCCTAACTATTTAGAAATCTTTTAGGGAGACCGAAAATATATTTACATGCTCTCCCTGAAGATATGATAACCATCATCATCATCATCATCATCATCATCATCATCATTTTCCTCCTCCTCCTCCTCCTCCTCCTCCTCCTCCTCCTCCTCCTCCTCCTCCTCCTCCTCCTCCTCCTTCTCAATCATCCATAATTTGTACACAGTTCAAGTAGTTGTAAAAACTGAATTGTGTCCTTTTTTTGGCTGGGAGAATTAGAATATAGAACAAGTAAATGTGCACAACTGAAAACTAGGGCAAATCGAGTCTCTTCCTTAGATTTTACATTTAGGTATGTGTCAGAGGCGAGTTGCTCCCGGATTGGCCCGGATCAGGAGAACCAATAGTAGTGGCTGCGGGAAGCTCCGCCCACCCGCCCGGATGCTTCTGCGCATGCACAGAAGTGTCACGCATGCACGCAGGAGCAAATTGGTAGTAAAAAAAAAATTGGAAACCCACCACTGGTGTGTGTGTGTGTGTGTGTGTGTGTGTGTGTGTGTGTCAGTGGTGGGTTTCAAAAATTGTTCGAACCTACTCTGTGGGTGTGGTCTCCTTTGTGGGAGTGGCTTGCCGCCCATGTGACCGGATGGAGTGGCTTGTCGCCCATGTGACCGGATATGAAGATGCCGACGACACTTGTCTGAACCACCTTAAATCACCTCACACACAGCCCTGGCATGCATAAGAATAGGATGTAAACTTGTTTTTTCAAAGGCATCTTTGGTTTGCGTTAAAACAACTTCAACACACGCAATGTTCTGATTGCACCACAAACGCAGTAGTCATCCTTACCTTTCACAGAGGCACTGAGTTTTATAAATATGAGCATGAGAGTGTAGAATAATCATATCCAGGGACCAGTGGTGGGTTTCAAAAAATTTTGGAACCTCTTCTGTGGGTGTGGCCTGCTTTCTGGGTCCAACTGGTGGAACCTCTTCTAATCGGTTCGGTAGATTTGACAAACCGGTTCTACCCAATAGGTGTGAACTGGTAGGAACCCACCTCTGGTGTGTGTGCATAGTTACTGCCCGTCTTTGCACAATGCACCACAATCAAAGAATCAAAGAACAGAGTAAGCAAAGCAAGGCAGAATAAAACAGCACCATTCTATGAGCAGTCCATCAATAAGACATTGGGAAAATGTTGGCTTACTACCCTAAGCCCTGCATGTAAATGTGACAAGAATGGGATATGGGACCCTGTTGGCTCTATTCCCGAAGCATGCTATATGCTGCAGCGAATGCCAAAAGTAAATTGTATAGCAATGTCCATATATCTAAGGCTAAAACATACGAAGAACAGTTGCAGGAACTGGGTATGCCTAGTTTAATGAAAGAAGGAGTAGGGGAGACGTGATAGCAGTGTTCCAATATCTCAGGGTTTGCCACAAAGAAGTGGAAGTCAAGCTATTCTCCAAAGTACCTGAGAGTAGAACAAGAAGCAATGGATGGAAACTAATCAAGGAGAGGAGCAACTTAGAACTGGAGAGAAATTTCCTGACAGTTAGAACAATTAATCAGCGGAACAACTTGCCTCCAGAAGTTGTGAATGCCCAACACTGGAAGTCTTTAAGAAGATGTTGGATAGCCGTTTGTCTGAAACGGTATAGGGTTTCCTGCCTAGGCGGGGGGTTGGACTAGAAGACCTCCAAGGTCCCTTCCAACTCTGCTATTGTATTGTATAACTCTTAAATGCTATTACTATCTGAATTTTGATCACGAAGATAACACTGTGTGTTCTCATAGGAATTTTTAAACAGTATGTATCATATCATAATAGGGCTTTAGAGAGAGAGAGAATGGAGCGGAGTGGAATGGAATGCAAAGCAATGGAACAGAACAGAATAAAATAGAATAGAATAGAAAAATGGAGTGGAATAGAGTAGAGTAGAGTAGAATAGAATAGAATAGAATAGAAAAAATGGAGTGGAATAGAATAGAATAGAATAGAATAGACTAGAATAGAATAGAATAGAACAGAACAGAACAGAACAGAACAGAACAGAACAGAACAGAACAGAACAGAATAGAACATAACTCCATAAAGAGGCACAGGGAATATTATTGCTTGCATGATTCTGCCTTTGATAGATATAGAAACATCATGGCATCTGAATGTATTTTCTAAGGCTTTTGTAGCTGTTTGACCAAGTGCTAATCTACGGTATATTTCCTGACTGTTTTGTTCCATACTGTTGACAGTTGATCCTTCAATATTTTCACTATTAATTCTAAGACTGACCGGCGTGCCTATTTTCATAAGCTGGTCTCTTCCATATCGCATTTGCAATGCCGTGCAATGGATTTACAAATGCTTGACCCCTATCGGCATTCCCCTGAGGACGGCCACGATTCTTACTCGGTAATGATCCCTTCCCTTCCTACGTCTATATTTTATATTTCTCCTCTCCCTTGAAAATGTTGTCCTTATGACGACATTTTCAAGAGAGAGGAGAAATATAAATATTTGGGTCGCGCATCCTCTGATTTTTGAGATAAAGGGAGGACGGGGCGGGGGGGGGGCGAAGAGAAGCATTCTCCCGATTGTCCAAACCGATAAAGGCAAAACGTAGGATTCGCAATCCTCCTTCTCTGTGTGTCTATTTTTAATTCAAGGCTTGAGAGAGGTTCGAAACGCTTTGTGCAGCTGGTCTCCGTGCTAACATGAAGGCTTTGTGGCTTTAATTACAGCCCAGCATATGCCCCACGCTCCTGTCTTTTTGTGGGCGGCTTTTGCAAGCTATAATCACCCCCAGGGTTACTCTGAGAAAACTGGCTCAGTTCCCAACAGCTCATTAATGTTCGGGCACCTGTATAGAGAGAAACGCCACGTTCAAACCTTTCGACATCTATTCCCTTCCGGAATTTCCTCGGATCGATGGGAAGTCATTTGTACGGGGCCAAGGTGGGTGGTTCCCGGCGCTGTTGCGGTTCGCAAACCTGCGCGCGTGCGCTGCTCACTGTAAATTGTTCTGCGCGCATGCGCAGAACAATTTACAGTGAACTGCGCACGCGCAGTCACTAAAATCCAAAATGGCGGCGGCCAAGTGGCAACAAGGGAACTGCCACCCAGGCCTGAATTCCACGACCGGTTTGGCCGAACCGAGCCGAACCGGCAGCAGTCCACCTCTGCTATGGGGTGATTTCAAAGACCCACCCCCCCGCCGCCCTAAAAAATGTGTCTTCATTTTCAAGCCAGCCTTTTACCTGCCTCTTACCACTCTTTTCTTTTAATTACAGTTTACAGTGAGCCCGAATTTTCGGTGGCTAAGTGAAACCTTTGTTAAGTGAGCTTTGCCCCCGTTTTACGACCTTTCTGGTCAAAGTAGCAATAGCAATAGCAGTTAGACTTATATACCGCTTCATAGGGCTTTATAGCCCTCTCTAAAGCGGTTTACAGAGTCAGCATATCGCCCCCAACAATCCGGGTCCTCATTTCACCCAACTCGGAAGGATGGAAGGCTGAGTCAAACCTTGAGCCGGTGAGATTAGAACCGCTGAACTGCAGATAGCAGTCAGCTGAAGTGGTCTGCAGTACTGCACCCTAACCACTGCGCCACCTCAGCTCTCTAGGGAATCAAGGCACTTCTGTAGGAAGTTAGCATCCACCCCTCTCCTAGAAAATGAACCATTTACATGTTAAAAAGGGCAGAATGTTTTCCCCTAAAAGGGAGGCGGATACTCAGCTGTCCTCACTTTTGTCAATGGGCCATTAAGGCCTGAGCCAGCTCATCCGCAACACAAAAGACATGGCCCTTCGGTGTTCTGTTGCACGCATGCGTGCACAGCCAGTTGCTTTCTTCCGGGTTTCCATCGTGTGCATACGCACCGTCCAGCTGGTCTTTGCACATGGAACCCGGAAGAGAAGAGCTGGCCACACATTCCTACACTATCGCTAGCTGCACTTCAGGGTTTTGTCACATGCATATGTGACACGGAGCCCAGAAGTGCAACTTGCAATGGCGGGCATGCCCACAGAGAGAGCTCTGCATGTCACCTCTGGCACGCGTGCCATAGGTTCGCCATCACGGCCTTATTACATGTGTCGTGTATGACACTCCCGCCTTCTACACGCAGATACACCTTGCTCGCTCGCCCACAATCACTCCCGATTCCTAAATTATAAGGGATTTAATTTACCTTCCAACGTTTTCCATTCGCCCCATAATGAATTCACTTAAAACCTCCCTCTCTCTGCTGAAGAACAGTTAACATTTGACATTGCATTTGCCTTATTGTCTTTTGCAGGGGGGAAATGAAAAAAAAAAAGATTTCGAAATAGCCCATTCAAAGAATTAACACCCGTCTCGTTTTTTATTATAAAAGAATGGGAGGAAGGGCGCCAAGATTTCTTCCCTCTTCACCTTTCACACCCCTGTCACTCCCAACGTGCTTTGAAAGAGTCTATTTGTCCCCTTGTTTAAATGCAATATAAAAATCTAATGATTTTTTTACCCCCCCTGGGGATTGTGGATATTAGCCCTTTGAATCTTGATCTCTTGCCATGTTGTTGCCCTCCACATCTTGGCAGTTTATATTAAATCTATTTAAAAGGGATGGTTAGGTGGAAATCATGTAAATGTGTTTTTTTTAAGTCTAAGCCTCTTACTACAAAACATGAACTGGAGAAAAAGAGTTAGGATTTTACACAAGCTCAGAGAGAGAGAGAGAGAGAGAGAGAGAGAGAGAGAGAGAGAGAGAGAGAGAGAGAGAGAGAGAGAGAGAGAGAGAGAGAATTTAACAGCAAATATATGTGTACAGATATAAGTCCTCAACTTGATGACCACAACTGAGCCCGACATTTTTGTCGTTAAGTGAGAAATTTGTTAAGTGAATTTTTGCCCCAGTGTATGACCTTTCTTGCCACAGTTGTTAAGTGAGTCTCTGCAGTTATTAAGTTAGTAACACGGCTGTTAAGTGAATCTGGCTTCCCATTGACTTCACTGGTCAGAAGGTCACAAAAGGGGAAAAAATGACCGCGGGAACACTGCAAACCAGGGGTGAAAAGCTACCGGTTCGGGCTGGTTCGCCTGAACTGGTAGCAAAAAAGTGCTACCGGTTCGCCTGAACCAGTAGTTTAAAATGCTACCGGTTCAGGCGAACTGGTAGTCAGCTGTGTGAACAATCCGACATCTCATGGCACAGCTGATTGTTGCACAGCTGATTGTTGGAGCTTTTTAAAAAACTTTTTAAAGCATTTTTTTTTAACTACCGGTTCAGGCGGTAGGTTAAAAAAAATGCTTGAAAAAAGTTTTTTAAAAAGTTTCAACAATCAGCTGTGCAACCATCAGCCACGCGATTTGTATTCAGAAAATCCTGCTTTCTAGCTAATTCTAATTTAGCTAATCTAAATCGTGCGGCACAGCTGTTTCCGCCCCCCCTCGCTGTTCTACTTACCTTTGCAGACTCAGAAAAGGCTTCTTCGTGCCTGTGATGCGCATGCGTGGAAAGTGCGCATTAGGTGCGCCTGCGCGCACAAAGCAAACCAATAACAGACTTCAGAGCATTTCACCCCTGCTGCCAACATTATAAATATGAATCAGTTTCCAAACATCTGAATTTTGATCATGTGACCATGGGGATGCCCGCAATGGTCTTAAGTGTGGGAAATGGTCATAAGTCACTTTTTCCAGTGTCCTTGTAACTTCAAACTGTCATTAAAAAAAAACTGGTGCCTTTGCAATTGAAGTGATTTTGTCAATGCTAATGATATTCTGGTAGTGTTCCAGATGTTTTGGGATTACACTAAAGGCACCTAATACTATTGGAACTAGCTTTCTTTCACCATAAACGCAAGTTTGTTATACAAAGATGATTTAATATATCAGCCATAATTTTTTTAATTGAAATTAACCCAGTGAGGATATTCAATATTTATTCTCACCTATCTGAATTAGAACTCTACTCTCAGAACTCTTTACAGCTGCAGGCAAAATTTCTGCAGCCTCTGAAGTTCCTTTAAACATGTATCTTGGGGAAAACAGAGAGAGAGAGAGAAGGAGGAGGGGGGCTAATATCTAATGTTTTCACGTTTTCCCCATGAGCTCCAATGAATAACTGTACACCTCGCTAACAGGAACATACAGATAATCAATACTCCATAAAGTTTACTTCTGTGTATTATGACCTAACATGGAAATAGTGTGCTAATTGGCTTCTCTGAATCTGTAATCCATAGAGAGAGATATAGAGATGATAGATAATGGTGGTGATGATGATGATGAAGAGGAGGAGGAGGAGGAGGAGGAGGAGGAGGAGGAAGATGACGACGACAGATATAGAGGGATGAATGGATGGAGAGGGGGAGAGAGAGAGAATATAGAGATATGATAGACATAGAGAAGAGAGAGAGAGAGAGACAGGTGGATGGATGGATGGATGGAGAGGAAAGAGAGAGGAGAGATAGATAGATAGATAGATAGATAGATAGATAGATAGATGATAGATAGATAGATAGATAGATAGATAGATAGATAGATGATAGATAGATAGATAGATAGATAGATAGATAGATAGATAGATAGATAGATGATAGATAGATAGATAGATAGATAGATAGATAGATAGATAGATAGATAGATAGACAGACAGACAGACAGACAGACGATAGGCAGGCAGGCAGGAGCTATAGAGGAACTTGCTATAATTATTGTGCTTCAGGTTTTATGTTTGTGGAATGACAAATCTCTTGATGAATCTCTTCCTTTAAAAGTAAAGTTATTCTTGAAAAGGACAACATGATACAGATCTCTTCTAAATAATCCTTAATGGATTATTTTCTTCTTCTTCTTGTTCTTGTTCTTGTTCTTGTTCTTGTTCTTCTTCTTCTTCTTCTTCTTCTTCTTCTTCTTCTTCTTCTTCTTCTTCTTCTTCTTCTTCTTCTCCTCCTCCTCCTCCTCCTCCTCCTCCTCCTCCTCCTCCTTCTTATTTGATTTTTGATTTGATTTGATTTGATTTGTCAATCTTCTCCTCCTACCCCTCCTCCTTCCTCCTCCCTCCTCCTCCTCCTCCTCCTCCCTCCTCCTCCTCCTCCTCCTCCTCCTTTTCAAAGAGAAAACCAAGAAAGTCCTGTTGCTTTTGGGTAAAAGCAGCTTCAGGACAATCATTTAGAATTGTCATTGAATAAGGAAATCTGAGATCAGAAAAATCATGAGCTGTAATTGTTTAAAAAGGACAAGAGAAAGCAGAAAGTAATAACTGGCATATCCTCAGCTTTAAATATGCCCATTCTCACACACTAATGCAACTTACCCAATGTTCTAAGGCTTAGAAAAAAAGCTAGTTTATCACTTTAAGGAATTGCAATTTGGCATATGTAAAAACCAACGTACCTTTTTATCTATAAAGAAATTTCAGAGGACACATGGAGATTCCCCCCCTCCACACCCTCTTTCATTCTCCATTTGATCATGGCTCCATTCCATTTTCAAAGATTGATCATTCGATCCAGAAACTTTTTAATTATAATGTGTAATTGAAGCACTTTACGTTTCAATTAAAAACAAAGAGGCTTAAAAACCACGGGGTGTTGGAAGCTTGTTAGAAGAGTAAAATTTATTACCATTTGGATGAACTTCCAGACTTCCATCTTTTCTTAAATCAATTATAAATAATTCATTTGAAACTGGATACAAGTCAAATTAACTTAATTGATATCAGTTTTCCTTTCTTTTCTTTTCTTTTTTTTTGTGATCTGGAAATGTGTGCTTGGACTGAAAGGAGAAATGTTAATTAACCTTAACTTTTGCCATGATAAATCTCTCCGGTAATTGAATATTACTTCTGCGCATAGACAATTAAACAGGCTAGATATGTTTTCAAAGATTTCCGAAGGCGTCAGAAGACAGTGGGACATTCTTGATGATAGCATATCTAACCATTTCTGATGTGGCAGAAAAGCTGGCCAATGAGAAAAAAAGAAAGAAATGGAAAAAAAATGGCTAATTTGTTGAACAAATGCCTTATGGAGGAAGAATTAGGTTCTGCAAATCAACATATCTGGAGTTTCATCTTCATATGCGGTAGAATTTCATGCTAGGAAAGGAGAAAGGATAAACTTAATCGTACCATTTCAGGCTGAAAACAATCACAATGTTTAAAGCAGTCTCATAAAGGACTAGAAAAATGTCCATGCAAATGGAAACTTCAAACACAAGTTTCTTCTCAATTCCCACTTTCCCAAAAAAATCATTGTGTTTTGTTTCTGTATTATGGTAGTTGTGGGCCAAGCCAAATATACATGAATAAAATAGAATGGAATAGAATGGAGAAGAGAGGTAGAAAGAATGCAATGGAATGGAGGTGAGGAGAGGGCAGGGGAGGGGAGGGAAGAGGAGAAGAGGGGAGGGGAGAGGAAGAATGGAATGGAATGGAATAGAATGGAATGGAAGGGAGGGGAGGAGAGGGGAGAGGAGGGGAGAGGAAGAATGGAATGGAACAGAATGGAATGGAATGAAAGGAGGAAGGAGAGAGGAGGGGAGAGGAGAGGAAGAATGGAATGGAACAGAATGGAATGGAATAAAAGGAGGAAGGAGAGAGAGGAGAGAGGAGGGGAGAGGAGAGGAAGAATGGAATAGAATGGAATGGAGGGGAGGGGAGGGGAGAGGAGAGGAAGAAAAAAAATAACAACAACACTTAATTTCTCCCCTGGTTGAGCTGATATGGGAGGAGAGCTTGTGGCTTAGAGGTTAATAACAACTGCCTAATATGTAAAAACAGCCCAAGTTCAAATCCCACTAAGGGTATGGCTAGCTGATGAGAACTAAATAGCTTGAAATAGATCTACATTAGTCTACCTATTTATCAGCAAAAATGTAACACACACACACACACACACACACACACACACACACACACACACGTTATATATATATATATACCCAAATCAGACTGTAAATCTAGCCATCTGCAGACTTTCCACACCGACAAGTGAGAAATGCTCACTCCAGACTTTCTCTGAGATGGGAAATTTATAGACTAGGATTATGCATGCGCAGGGTGGGGCGGTCACGCATGCATGCATATAAGGGATTGGGGGAGCCCACGTGCATTGCATTACGGGTGCAGGCATGCACACTTTTGGCACACAACAACAAAGAGGTTAACCGTCACTGCCCTAAAAGCACATCGAAAGAGTCTCTTCTTAATGGCTTTATGACAACCTGGTGTTCCAAGTGGACCTCAAGGGTATTCACAGTTCTTGCCTCGGTCAGCAAATAACACAATATTCTCCCGGTCCTTCTTTGGTGCCCAACAACCATCCTTCATCTTCTGCCTTTATTGGAGTTCTGGGGAATCCTTGTCAAGCAACAACCTAATAAAGAACAATGTGACAAACTTTAATTGTGCGAGAACTCTTGCAGCCGGCTAAGAAAAGCTCTCGGGGGGGGGGGGGGGAGTCCATTAATTTTGTTCAAATTCAATAAGGTCCCTTCTAGGTCAAAGTCATAGAGTCGGATGTTCTCCGGGAGCTTTTCATTTTTAACCCCATGGTGGCCCGAGTCAACTCAACCAATTGCAAGGTAGTAACAATTGCCTTAAAGATGGCTCCGTGGCTAAGACACTTGAGCTTGTCGATCAGAAAGGTCGGCAGTTCAGGCGGTTTGAATCCCTAGCGCCGCGTAACAGAGTGAGCTCCTGTTATTTCTCCCAACTTCTGCCAACCTAGCAGTTGGAAAGTAAAAATGAAAGTAGAAAAACAGCTGATCGTTGGAACTTTTTAAAATAACTTTTCAAACCATTTTTTTACTACTAGTTTGGGCAAATAGGTAGTAAAAATGCTTTTAAAAATTAAAAAAAGAGTCCCAATGATCATGCGGCGCAGCTGATCACCGGAACTTTTTAATACTTTTTAAAGCATTTTTTTTTTTTACTACTGGTTTGGGCGAACAGTAGCATTTTTTTACTACTGGTTCGGGTGAACTGGCCTGAAGCGATAGCATTTCACCCCTGCCTTAGATACACCTTTCCAGAACAAAAACTCATCTGTTTCCATTTTAGAGCATATTCATAGGATGTTCCCACCCCCCACCCCAGGTGTACATCTTTTCAAATATTAAAACTTGAGACCTGGCCAATGTACAATGGGCAAATTTGTTCAGCTGCCAATTTCTTCTTTGGATTGGAGGTTGATTATTCAGGATTGTTCTGATATCTTCATTTACAGTTAACTCTATTTGGTATAAATCAGTTCTGTTTTGGCAGAAAAGTTGGGTTGGAGAGATTTATGTTGAATAGAATCTGTGGGATCACAGAGTCTTTTATTTAAACAAGAAAAAGGCTCTTCCCTTCCTCCCTTCCTCCCTCCCTCCCTCCCTTTTCTTATTTTTTCTTCCTGCCTGCCTTCCCTCCTTCCTTCTTTCCTTCTTCCCTCCCTCCCTCTTTTTCTTTTTTCACATTCTTTCTTTTTCTTTCTCTTTCTTTCCCTTCCTCCCTTCTTCCCTTCCTCCCTCCCTCCCTTTTCTTCTTTTTTCTTCCTTCCCTGCCTGCCTGCCTTCCCTGCTTCCTTCTTTCATTCTTCCCTCCCTTCCTTTTTCTTTATTCACATTTTTTTCTTTCTCTTTCTTTCCTTTCCTTCCTTCCTTTCTTTTTCTTTCTTTTTTTCACCTTCTTTGCTTTTACAACAGGCAGCTTCATGAAATTATTTCTTTCTCTTTTTTTGTTTTTTCTCTTTTTTCTTTCTCTGTCTCTCTCTGTCTCTGTCTCTTTCCATCTGTATCTCTTTCTGTCTCTCTCTCTATGTCTCTCTTTCTTTCTCTCTGTCTCTGTCTCTGTCTATCTGTGTGTGTGTCTTTCTCTCTCTTTCTCTCTGTTTTTGTCTCTCTCTCTTTCTTTCTCTTTCTCTGTCTCTCTCTCTCTCTTTCTCTCTATCTCTGTCTCTCTCTCTGTGTGTGTGCCTTTCTTTCTCTCTTTCTTTCTCTCTGTCTTTCTCTCTCTCTCTCTTTCTCTCTCTTTCTCTGTCTCTCTCTCTCTTTCTTTATCTCTGTCTCTCTCTGTGTGTGTGCCTCTCTTTCTCTCTTTCTTTCTCTCTGTCTCTCGTTCTCTTTCTCACTCTCTGAAGAATATTTATTCTAGGCTGCAAATATTTCAAGCAAGAATCACAGTTCCATGTTCTGAATACAACCCCAGACCACCCTCTGTAATATGAAGGCCCAATGCCAGCTTTTGTTTTTAAATCTTTATTTTGGGCTGCCAGCTGAGCCAGGTGCCTTCCATTTCACCATAGGAATCCAGGTATATGAATGTGACAAACACATTTCAGGTGATTCAGTGATATAATCGATGCACTCTGTGAAGCAGCGTGTTGCATGTTTCCACACTAGCTGCCAACTCCCTCCAAGGCAACTCCAAACCCCACAAAGCCCAAAAGAGACACCTGGTACCTTCTGGCTTGTCCCTTTGTCTGATCCCTAGCTTGGAATTACCAGGAATGGCAGGTTTGGCAAAACTTATAATGTTCAGAGAATCTTCACTTTGCTCCTGTAAACCAAAGCGTAAAATAAAACAGATGGGGAAGGAGGGGGGGGGCAAGCATAGTTTAGAAGCACATGAATCTGACCACTAGTTTTAAAATGCAATACATTTAGAGTTTTAGAGTTTCTTCAAGTAGTATCTTACAGAGAGATAATAATTAATCCTCCTCCTCCTTTTTCTCCTCCTCCTTCTCTTCTCCTTCCTCCTCCTCCTCTTCTCCTTCTCCCCTCCTCCTCCTCCTTCTTATTCCAGCTAGTATCCTAGTATCTTACCATAGATAATAATAATCATTCTTCTCCTTCTCCTCCACATCCTCCTCCTCCATCTACTCTCCTCCTCTTCTTTCTCCACCTCCCCTCTCTCTTCTTCCTTCCAGTTTAGTATTCTAAGTATCTTACAGAGATAATAATAATCATCCTTCTCCATCTCCTCCCCCTCCCCCTCCCTCCTCCTCCTCCTCCTCCTCCTCCTCCTCTTCTTCTTCTTCTTCTTTTCTTCTTCTTCTTCTTCTTCTTCTTCTTCTTCTTCTTCTTCTTCTTCTTCCTCCTCCTCCTCCTCCTCCTCCTCCCCTTCCTTTTCCTCCTCTCCTCCTCCTCTTCTTCTTCTTCCCCTTCCTTTTCCTCCTCTCCTTCTCCTCCTCCTCTTCCCCTTCTTTTCCTCCTCCTCCTCCTCTTCCTCCTCCTCCTCCTCCTCTTCTTCTTCTTCTTCCTCTTCCTTTTCCTCCTCTCCTCCTCCTCCTCTTCGTCCTTCTCCTCTTCTTCTTCCCCTTCCTTTTCCTCCTCTCCTCCTCCTCCTCTTCCTCCTCCTCCTCCTCTTCTTCTTCCCCTTCCTTTTCCTCCTCTCCTTCTCCTCCTCTTCTTCTTCTTCGTCCCCTTCTTTTCCTCCTCCTCCTCCTCTTCCTCCTCCTCCTCCTCCCTCCTCCTCCCTTCTTCTTCTTCTTCTTCTTCTTCTTCTTCTTCTTCTTCTTCTTCTTCTTCCCCTTCCTTTTCCTCCTCTCCTCCTCCTCCTCCTCTTCCTCCTCCTCCTCCTCCTCCTCCTCCTCCTCCTCCTCCTCCTCCTCCTCCTCCTCCTCCCTCCTCCTTCTTCTTCTTCTTCTTCTTCTTCTTCTTCTTCTTCTTCTTCTTCTTCTTCTTCCCCTTCCTTTTCCTCCTCTCCTTCTCCTCCTCTTCTTCTTCTTCGTCCCCTTCTTTTCCTCCTCCTCCCTCTTCCTCCTCCTCCTCCTCTTCTTCTTCTTCTTCTTCTTCTTCTTCCTCTTCCTCTTCTTCTTCCCCTTCCTTTTCCTCCTCTCCTCCTCCTCCTCCTCCTCCTCTTCCTCCTCCTCCCTCCTCTTCTTCTTCCCCTTCCTTTTCCTCCTCTCCTTCTCCTCCTCCTCCTCTTCTTCTTCCCCTTCTTTTGCTCCTCCTCCTCCTCCTCCTCCTCTTCCTCCTCTTCCTCCTCTTCCTCCTCTTCCTCCTCTTCCTCCTCCTCCTCCTCCTCTTCTTCTTCTTCCTCCTCCTCTCCTCCTCCACCTTCTCCACCTCCTTCTTCCAGCTAGTTATTCTAGTATCTGTTATTTCCTGGAATGCACTGCCCGACTCTTTTGTTACATCCCCAAGCCCCCATAACTTTAACCTTAAACTGTCTACTGTTGACCTCACCCCATTCCTAAGAAGTCAGTAAGGGGCGTGCATAGGCCCACAAGCGTGCCTACAGTCCCTGTCCTACTGTTTCCATTTACTCTTCCTCTTCCTCCTCCTCCTCCTTTGGGTGTCAAGAGAGATAAATAGTTCTCATTCTTCTAGAAGCCTCAGCCATCATGATTTGACGCAATTCTAGTCTGCCTTTGACATTGTCCCTCCCTCTCCTTCTGCAGCAGCCTCGTATTGTAGGACGTTAACACCCACCGCTCTCCTGGAAAAACGAAATATCATGGGAAATATTGAAAAGGCAGGATATTATATTTCCCTGGATCAGAAATGGAGAAACATGTTTTTAGGCAGGAAGCAGACTCACTCTTAATAGCCCCCACCTTTGTTAATGGGCCATTAAAAGGCCTGAGCCAGTCTATTCTACATAACAAAGATCCCCTCTTCAGCTCCAGGGTGATGGGATTAAGGCATGATGGTATTAGCCCTTTACCCATCTCACCACAGGGCACCTGGGAAGAGGCAATGCTCAACCAAGCTTGGGACTCAAAAGACACACAACCTACAAAAGTTAGCTAAGAACCTGGGAGTCTGACAACCAATCAGAATACATATCTTATACAGGAACAGGAAACAGAGAGGTGGGGGTGAACAGAGTATTAAAAACTCAGGAACTCTTAGCAAGCCCCTTCTTTTTCTCTCTTTTCTTCTTCACCCAACATCTGGTGGAAGCATGTGATCCCCGTTTTCTGTTCAGGAACTTAAGCCATATGACCCTTTCCACCTTTAAACCATCTTTCCAAGCAGCCTCCATGTTTCCAGTGTCTTTTCCCCCACTTGGAACTGAACCCAGAAGGGTCCTTCTCAACCCCCATGTTTTACAGCCCTTAATCTCAGTTTATTTCACCCTATCTAGATCTTTACATTCTCCAGATACTGATCCAGAACTTTTGCATCGTCTGCAGCTATTGGCACTTGCAAGAAGGATTCCAAATAGCATCCAAAATTAAATCAGAGTCCGAGGCAAAGTATTGCTCAAAGTTCCAATTTATGAAGACAGCCATGTTGGCACATCTGGGAAAAGCCGAATCTAAAGGTTTCCCAGTTTTCCTCACCCAAGTGAAGGTTCAAGATCTTGCCTCCATATCCACAAGTCCATCCTATGGTCCGATCTCCCACTGCCATGCTGGCAGCTTCCTCCCATCCAGTTCCAATCAGGTGCAGAGACAAAGGATGACCTTGGCTTTCTAGAAAGGAATTTTGTTTTGGCTACATAGCATCTCACTCCGTACCATCCCCCCTCCCATTTTCCCACAATAGAAAAGGCATAGTAGAATAATAGAAAGTGTGGCAGGCCAAAGATCTAAAAGGAATATGGCTGCAGGCCTGACAAATGTGTGTCAAGCCACAGAAAGTTATGAAGATTGATAAATGCACCGGGTAAATTACGTTTTGCTCTATTCCCATGCCTTTGGCTTTTATTTAGCTTGTTATTTGCATGCTTCTTTCTGTACTTAGGATAATACAGCTCCATCCTCAAAGGGAATACAGTGTGGGGGGATTTGTATGTAGCTCTCCATCCCATCCCTATTTTAAAGTTCTTTGAAGACTGTTACATGTGCCGGATTTGCATATAAGCTGTAATTAGAGGCACACAGAGATGCAGCCTTCATTGATGTTACACAACTATGATGTTCCCAAAAATACTAGGCCAAAAAAAAAACCGCACATGGTTTTTTGTGTGTCTTGTGATCTCACGCATGCCTACTACTGCCCACCATCTTTTCTAACAGGTGGAAAAACTCTCGCACATGTACCATTCCTAACCCTGGCTGCTCCCTCCGATCTGCCTTTCCTATTTTTAGATTTCTGATTCACACATTCGGTCCCAGAAAAATGAAATATTTTAGGAAATATTGGAAAGGCAGAATATTATATTTCCCTGGATCAGAAATGAAGAAACATGTTTTAAAGACAAAGCATCTCACTGCAGCTTCCTTTCTCCCATCTTTGTCAATGGGCCTTCAAGGCCTGAAGCCAGTCTATTCTACGTAACAACGATCTACCTCATTCAGGCAGAGCCATAACTGGAATCCCAAAGGCCTTTCGTTACATCATCACCCAGCAACAGCTCAACCAATCAGAGTGCATTTCTTGCACTGGGGTGGGGCTCAGAGAGGGCATAAAACCAGGGCATGCTCAGCATCTCTTCCCTTCTCCCCCCCCAGCATCTCAAGCCATGTGGTCCTGCCCACCATTAAACCATCTTTCCAAACAGCCTCCATGTTTCCAGTGCCCTTTTCCCCACTTGGAATTGAACCCAGAGGGACAGTCCTTCCAACAACACAAAAAAAAGAAGGCAGCATTGAACAAGGGAGATATTGGAGAAAAGGAATGTGTGCACACGGAAATGCACACACAAACACACACACAAACACTTATGTAAACAAAGTTAGTCAAGAGTTTGAAACTTTGAAAACTGTTGCAATTGTGCTGATAAATAAATAAAAATAAATAAAGGGAGACTAGTATAGATCTATTTCAAGCTATTTAGCTCTCCTCAGCTAGCCATACCCTTACTGGGATTCGAACCTGGGCTGTTTTTTTTAACCTCTGATGAGAGCTAAATAGCTTGAAATAGATCTATACTAGTCTCCCTTTATTTATTTATCAGCACAATTGCAAACACAAATTTAACAAAGGCAACACTAAAAATAATGGCTTTCTGTCTGGATGGTCTCTTGAGATGAGCCGATAGACAGAGAAAGGAAAGCAGTATGCTTCCTCCCACATTTGGCCATTTTTCTTTTCTTTTATCAAAGCACCTGGTGTGCCCAAATATGGGGGGGAGCATACTGCTTCCCTTTCGCCTTTCAGCCCCACTCCTTGAGCCTTCACTTACACAACAAACCATTTTGTGTTACATGTTTGCTGATAAATAAATAAAGGGAGACTAGCATAGATCTATTTCAAGCTATTTAGCTCTCATCAGCTAGCCATACCCTTGCTGGGATTCGAACTTGGGCTGTTTTTACATATTAGGCAGTTGTATTAACTTCTAAGCCACAAATTCTCCTCCATTATCAGCTGAGCCAGGGGAGTAATTAAGTGTTGTTGTTGTTTTCTTTTGACAAAGGACTCAATGTGCCCAAATATGAGAGGGACACTTAATTACTCCCCTGGCTGAGCTGATAAGGGAGGAGAGCTTGTGGCTTAGAGGTTAATAACAATTGCCTAATATGTAAAAAGAGTCCAAGTTCAAATCCCAGCAAGGGTCTGGCTAGCTGATGAGAGCCAAATAGCTTGAAATAGATCTATATTAGTCTCTCTTATTTATCAGCAAAAATATCACACACACACACACACACACACACACACACACATCCAAAGATATATCCACAGATATATCCAAATCAGACTTTAAATCTAGCCATCTGCAGACTTTCCACACCAACAAGTGAGAAACACTCGCTCCAGACTTTCTCTGAGCTGAGAAACAGAACACGGGGTATTTATAGACTAGGATTATTATATATATTTTTTTTAAAAAAATCTCTTCAGAAAACGAATTTGCATTCAGTCAAGGCAGAAACCAGGCCAGTGGCTACTTCTCTTTATTGCAGGTGTGTCAAACTCAATTTCATTGAGGGCCACTTCAAGGTTGTGTTTTAACCTCAGGGGCTGAGGTGGGTGTGACAGGATGGGCGTGGCCAGCTTGATGTCACTCATGCAGGGGCATCTGTGGTTCTCCTGATCTAGGCTTCCTGAGACAGTAAGAATCACACGCTTAGTCCCCAAAACCCTTTTTTTCTTTAAAGGGCTGTGAATTATGTTCATTCACAGCCCATAATGAGTCACAAACAGTCTTTGAAGAGTCTGACAGAAGTCTGCCGCAGTCTTTCAGGGTAAGGCTGATAAGCCCCCACCTTTATCTCCTTTGAAATGCTGCCAAAGACCTAATTGCCAATTAATTTTGCAAGGCCAAACAGAACACAGAGTCAAACAGAGTTTCTCAGAGTTTGAACCAACCAGAATGAACAAAATTGTGTCCTGCAAAGTCCATTTGCTCCTCTTTTATGTCTTTTGGGAGGGGCCAATCACTTCCAAGCCTTACTCCCGAGCCGCCCTTTTTGTCTTAATTGTTCTTGCCTTCTAGCAACTCTGAGCATGCGCACACTGGGAACAGGCTCCCACTGTTCTTCTGCCTCACTGATGTCAGACTCCGGAGGCAGCACATAACTACCAGATGGCCCTGGCCTCCTCTCTGCCTCTGACGCAGAGACCTCGTCTGAGCCTTCCCCAGGCTCCAGGACTGGCCAATGTTCCTCCCCAACCTCCTCACAACAGTGGTGGCCCGAGCACTCTGCCAGCAAAAATGGGTTACCGAGCTCCGTTTTGGCTCTGATGGCCTCCTGCCACCTTCTGCCAGTGATAATGGAGTTCAAGAGAGCCACATGCAGCTCCTTAAGCTAGGGAGCCGAGGTGGCGCAGTGGTTAAATGCAGCACTGCAGGCTACTTCAGCTGACTGCAGTTCTGCAGTTCAGCTGTTCAAATCTCACCGGCTCAGGGTTGACTCAGCCTTCCATCCTTCCGAGGTGGGTAAAATGAGGACCCGGGTTGTTGTTGGGGGCAATATGCTGACTCTGTAAACCGCTTAGAGAGGGCTGAAAGCCCTATGAAGCGGTATATAAGTCTAACTGCTATTGCTATTGCTATTGTTTTCAGCCACAACCAGAGGTGGTATTCTATTGGTTTGGACTGGTTCGCCTGAACCAGTAGTGGAAATTGTGAGTGGTCTCACCCACCCCATCTCATCTCTATGGCATCCCATTTAGGTTTGTTTTCTTTTTGCCAAAAGCACAAGCGCAGGAGGCTGAGTGCATGCACACTCAAATTTGTGAACCAGTAGGGAAGGTAAGTGAATAGCATCCCTGGATGTAACAGCCTCCTGCTTCCCTCTGTCAGTGAAATGTGAGCTGGGGGAAGCTGTGTGTTGAGGACTCGGAAAGACCTCGATTACGACCTGGCGGCTAGCAACAAGCCAGGTGGCGCCCTGATTGGCTAGGGTGTGGCGTCGCTTGTTGCTAGCCACTAGGGGCGCGCTCATTGGCTATCCCTGCTTGACAGCTCCGTTTAAATAGCTGTCAAGCAGGGAAGGTGCTGAATCGCCTGTAAATAGTTACCTTGAATAAACCACTTGTTCTGACAGTCCTGGCTCCAGCCTCGTCCTTCCGTCGATCCTCAAAACTGTGCGCCCCCCACCCCCACCCCAAGCTCTGTTTTTCCTGGTGAGAGGGTGGCAGAAGGCCATCGTGTCCGAAAACAGGGCCTCACAGTCACTTGTCCATAATGTGCGGGCCCACCTGCTTTGTGCACACACATGCATGAAGCAGGCACATGGGTGCCTTCCATTCATGTGCTTTGCTCTCACGCACACTTTCCACGCTGCTCCCAGCCTCAAAAATGGATGGCATGGAGCTGGGGCAGCTGGGCAGTGTGGGTGGGTGATTTCCACTACTGGTTCAGGCAAACTGGTCTAAACTGGCTGAATACCACCTCTGAAGCCATCAGCTCAGGGCAGAATATATTTTTAATTTGGGGGGTCACACCATATTAACCAGCGTTATTACTCTGGATTGACAGCATATCCTTTCATGTCAATTGATCCATCCCTCCTTAAAGACCATTAACGTCTCAGCCTAAACACACCTCGTGAACATTTTTCAGCAAACAAATCTTGATTCAAGGATTCAATCCATAAAGCCATTCAATCAAAGCTCTGAAACAAATCGCTTTTCTGAATCAAATCGGAAAAGTGATGTGAATTGGTGCGTGGAACAGAACGCCTTCAAATCCATTAGAATTTCCCTCAATGACTTTATGTACCGGGGCAAAACCGTTTTTTTTCTCTTTTTAATCAGTTCAAAAGATCAAAGCTGATTTAAGTCAGATGTCCAAACTAGCTGGGAGGGAAATCTTACAGAAGTCGGAATCAAACTGGACCGTATACTCAATTGGAACTGCTGATTGGAACTGAATTTTGTCCGATCCCCAGAAACAATTTGAATGATCTCATAGAATTATAAAGCCAGAGAATTAGAAAACAGTAATTGGGAATGGTGAATTTGACAGAAAGGATTGGAGGTTGATGGTTGTTTTTTTTCTCTAGGCAACTTGATATCGAGGCTACCTAAAAAAAGAAAAAAAAAGAAAATGGATCCAGGAAACTACAGACCTATCAGCCTGACCTCAATACCAGGGAAGATTCTGGAAAAGATAATCAAGCAACGAATCAGCAAACATCTAGAAACAAACAAAATAATAACTAAAAACCAACATGGGTTTGTCAAAAACAGATCATGCCAGACTAATCTCATTGCATTCTTTGACCAAGTGACAAAATTAGTGGCCCCAAGGAACACTGTCGATATAATTTACTTGGACTTCAGCAAGGCATTTGATAAAGTAGACCATAACCTATTACTAGATAAAGTAGAAAAATGTGGGTTAGAAAGCTTCACCGCCAGATGGATTCGTAACTGTTTGATCAACCGCACTCAACATGTAGTCCTCAATGGAACTGCATCTTTGTGGAGGGAAGTATGCAGTGGAGTACCCCAAGTCTCTGTTTTAGGCCCAGTATTCTTCAACATGTTCATCGATGATTTGGATGAGGGAATAAATGGGGAACTCATCAAATTTGCAGCTGACACCAAACTGGCAGGAATAGCCAACACTCCAGAAGACAGGCTTAAGATACAGAAGGATCTTAACAAACTTGAATATTGGGCACTATCTAAAAAAATGAAATTCAATGGGGAAAAGAGTGAGGTTCTGCATTTAGGGAAGAAAAACGAAATGCACAGGTAGAGTATAAGTGGTACCTTGCTCAACAGTAGTAACTGTGAGAGGGATCTTGGAGTCCTAGTGGACAATCATTTAAATATGAGCCAGCCGTGTGCAGCAGCTGCCAAAAAAGCCAACACAGTTCTAGGTTGCATAAACAGAGGGAGAGAATCAAGATCACGTGAAGTGTTAATACCACTTTATAATGCCTTGGTAAGGCCACCCTTGGAATATTGCATTGTGTTTTGGTCGCCACAATGTAAAAAAGAGGTGGACACTCTAGAAAGAGTTAAGAGAAGAGCAACAAAGATGATTAGGGGACTGGAAACTGAAACATAAGAAGAACGGTTGCAGGAACTGGGAATGTGTACTCTAGTGAAAAGAAGGACCAGGGGAGACAGGATAGCAGTCTTCTACTATCTCAGGGGTTGCCACAAAGAAGAGGGAGTCAAACTATTCTCCAAGGCACCTGAGGGCAGAACAAGAAGCAATGGGTGGGAACTAATCAAGGAGAGAAGCAACTTAGAACTGAGGAGGAATTTCCTGACAGTTAGAACAATTAATCAGTGGAACAGAAGTTGCCTCCAGAAGTTGTGAATGCCTCAACACTGGAAGTCTTTAAGAAGATGTTGGATAACCATTTGTCTGAAGTGGTGTAGGGTCTCCTGCCTGAGCAGGGGGTTGGACTAGAAGACCTCCAAGGCCCCTTCCAACTCTGTTATTCTGTTATACTCTAAAAGTGATCTGGATATAAAATGTATCTCTTGTTTTTCCATTTAATTGCTAAGGCAGGCAATCCTCGGCTTATAACAATCCATTTAGTGACCGTTCATAGTTAACAACAGCCCTGAAAAAAGTGATGGTCGTGCCCCCTTTTTTTTCAGTGCCGCTGTAACTTTGAAGGGTCACTTAATGAACCGTTTTAAGTCGAGGACTGCCTGAATTTCCCAATCCCATTTAACTCGCCTATATCCATCCTTCTTGGCCAGGGAGAATCCCTGCTGAAAGAGGGACTTTTGTACATCCGGTGGGAAATATCAAGAGTTTCCATCACAGAAAATAAGTATGCAGAACACTATCAATCCCTGTTGTGTCCTCTGGTTTTAGAGCTCACTCTATCAAGCTTAATTGAAAGCAAGCCCCTCCCCCCCCACTATTCTCCGTAAGCACAAGATCGGTCCCTTTATCCGCGATATTGATTTTGAAAAACTCTTTGTGGAAGGATTAAACTTGAGCTGGGTGACTGGCTTGTTTTATTGTGTTGTCCCTTTCCCCCAGCAGATCTTAGCTCTCGTAATCTCTGTTGGAGTGACCGGTTCTTGCATGTGATAAAGTATGTGTGTCGTCTCCATGACAATCGAAAGGGAGGGCCAGCAAAGGATAGTTCAGGAATCGCATCTATCCGTGGGGAGTTTCGTACTCCCTCTTTCTGCTCACGGCTCTGAGAACTTGGGAGTAGAAAAGTGAAATGCAAAGATATGTACTGTATTTTTTTGGAGTATAAGATGCACCTTGACCCTCAAAAAAGAGGGTGAAAATCTGGGTGCGTCTTGTACACTGAATACAGCATTTATTTTGCCCCCAGAAACCCTGCCCCCTTCACCAAAATGGCCATGCATAGCCTTTAGGAGGTTTTCAGAGTGCTCCTGGCAGTTGGGGAGGGTAGAAATGAGGGACAAATTGGCCATTTTTTGCTCAAATTGTCCCCCCTACCTAGGAGCACTCTATAAGCCTCCTAAAGGTTATCCATGCCCTTTAAAAGAAAAAAACGGGCCATTTTGGGGAGGTTTGCAGAGTACAAAAACTTTTTTTTTATTTGCCTCTTCAAAACCTTGGTGCATCTTATACTCCAGTGTGTCTTATATTCTGAAAAATACAATAAACATAAAGGTTACAGTCCTGTCCTTGTGACATATTAGTCTGTGTGCCACTTGGCATGCAGCTAAGCCCACCTGTCCTCCAGTGGTGGGTTTCCAAAAATTTCCCGCTACCAATTCGGTGGGCATGGTTAGGTGAGGGGGACATGTGACTGAGTGGGTGTGGCCAATTTGATGTCACTCACACCCACTCAGTCACATGACCCTCACCACCACCAAGCCACACCCACAGGAAAAGCCAGGAACATTTTTGGAATTTCTACCCCGTTTCCCCTCCGGTTTCCTCCATCACCACCATCTCTTTGTTCTGGTTGCTTCCCTTCCACAGCGGCTGGTCCAGACTCTGGAAGGCAAGAGGACTGGAGTTTTTGGTGGTCCCCAGCCAGCCGCCACTGCTGGGAAGTGGCTGGCTGGGAAATAAGCCTCCCAGCTGCCACCAGAGGTCATCGAAAAAGCTGCTGCCATCACCGCCATGTTCTTCATGCACACGCACCCAATTGCCTTGCAAATCCAAGCCGGACTTAAGTGAAGCAGACTCTAAGCACAACTGCAACTGTGTTTATGATCTCCCTTCAGCTTTCCTTTCCTTTACAGACCTATGAAAGCCATAAACGAGACGATTGGTCATAGAGTTCCTCTTTCCTCACCGTCCTAATTGTGAATGTTCCTTAAACGAGGCTGCTACTAAACAATTACGGCCTGTTGTAAGACATCCTACAATACAGATGGGGAAAAGTGGTCCCACATTCCTGGAGTTGAGAAACGCATGAAGACGTTGGAGCAATACAATATGAGTTAGAAGAGAAGAACAGAATTGGAAGGGACCTTGGAGGTCTTCTAGTCCAACCCCCTGCCTAGGCAGGAAACCCTATACCGTTTCAGACAAATGATTGTCCAACATCTTCTTAAAGACTTCCAGTGTTGAGGCATTCACAACTTCTGGAGGCAACTTCTGTTCCACTGATTAATTGTTCTAACTGTCAGGAAATTTCTCCTTAGTTCTAAGTTGCTTCTCTCCTTGATTAGTTTCCACCCATTGCTTCTTGTTCTACCCTCAGGTGCCTTGGAGAATAGTTTGACTCCCTCTTCTTTGTGGCAACCCCTGAGATATTGGAACCAGGGCTGGGATTCTACTGGTTTGGACTGGTTCGGCTGAGCCGGTAGCTCCGATGATCAGCTGGGAGCGAACTGGTTCGCCCCCGACGATCAAATGGGCCCACCTGTGCTATTTTCCTACCTTTATCTTCCCAGCTGATTCACGGGGCAGAGCAGAATCAGCTGTGTTACCCCTCCGAAGATACCCGGAAATGACAATTTAGGTTTAGGTTTAGGTTTTATTCAACTTGTATGCCGCCCTATTCCCGAGGCACAATTTCTCCAGGTGTGCATGCGTACGCAAATCGTACGATCAATGAACTGGTTGTTAAATCAGGTGGATCCCACCACTGATTGGAAGACTGCTATCATGTCTCCCCTCGTCCTTCTTTTCATTGAACTAGACATCTCCTCACTTCTCCCACTGTTGTGCACAAATTGCACACACCTACGGAAGGATTGGCACACGCCTCACAATGGCACCAGGCTGTTGCTTTCATCGTTTTGTCGAAAGGTCCCTGTCCTTCGGTGCCTCTGACGGCTGTTTGGTATCGATTCTTTTGAGCAGTGAGGGTCATGTAAGGATCTTTTTGAATCTTCCTAGCGAAGGAGAGACTGTCATTTCACCTCGATGCCACTCTCATTCTTCAGAATGTTCTTGTAACGCTGAATGAAAAACCTGCCTCCTTTTTTGCTTCCAATTATTAATTTTGCAGATGCTTCTTCGGAGCAGCAGAAAAGTCAAGTTTCTTCTCTAGGTACTAGAAAAAGAAAACTCTCGTGTCTCTTCTCAAAGTTACCTTCTGCTGAACATGTCAAACATTGGCAAAAGGAGCTTTGCTGAGAGTTGCAATTTTCTTCCTTGTCAAAGCAACCCCCCCCTTTTTTTTGTTCTTTTTTCAGTTCTGCAGAACTTTTGTGGATTTTTCTTTTTCCCCTCTTTGTTTTAAAGAACATATTTTTGTGGGGAGCAGTGATGTGGATTTCTATCACTCTGAATTCTCTTTGCCTTCCGTTGTTTCCTAATGTGACGAAAGAGATGTGTCTTTTTAGGAATTTAGTGCCAGTGGTGAGATTCAAATTTTTTTACTATTGGTTCTGTGGGTGTGGCTTGGTGAGTGCCATCTGTACCAGTGGTGAGATTCAAAAAATTTTTACTATTGGTTCTGTGGGTGTGGCTTGGTGAGCGTGGTGGGCGTGGCTTGGTGGGCATGGCAGGGGAAGGATACCGTAAAATCTCCATTCCCTGATCCCCCAATCAGCTGGGACTCGGGAGGCAGAGAATAGATGGGGGTGGGGCCAGTCAGAGATTGAGATTGAGATTTGTTTTATTTATATGCCGCCCTATTCCCTGGGGGACTCAGGGCGGCGAACAACTCAAGCGGGAAAGGGAACACACAAGTACAAAACAAGCATTTAAAAGGAGGTATTCAGCAGGTTCTAACCAGTTCTGGAGAACCGGCAGTGGAAATTTTGAGTAGTTTGGAGAACCGGTAAATACCGCCTCTGACTAGCCCCACCCCCATCTATTCTCTGTCTCCTGACTCCCATCTGATCAGGAGGAAATAGGGATTTTGCAGTAACCTTCCCCTGGAGTGGGGAGGGAATGGAGATTTCACATTGTCCTTCCCCTGCCACGCCCACCAAGTCACGCCCACAGAACCGATAGTAAGACATTTTGAATCCCAACACTGGTGGGGCCAGTCAGAGGTGGTATTTTACCGATTCTCCAAACTACTCAAAATTTCCTCTACCTGTTCTCCAGATCTGGTTGGAACCTGCTGAATACCACCTCTGCTCTGAATCCCTGAGATCCTGCTGATTGCTGGTGGATCTAGACAAGATCCATATGTACCTCTTAATTTTGGGGGGAAAAGATGTTGCAACTCTAGAAAAGAGTGCAGAGAAGAGCAACCAAGATGTGTTGGAAGGAAAACCCATCGGGTTCAGTTTCAAGTCGGGAGAAAGATCCAAAACAAACATGGAGGCTGGTGGCTCATTGGAAAGTAGGTCCATTTATTCATGAACAGAACCACCAGGGTTTGTGGTTCTGGGGCAGCTGACAAAATGGAATTTAGAGTGGGTGGGTTTTTATGCCTTCTGGATTCTCCTTGTAGTTCTCCTTTAGGGGAAATATTTTATTCTTCCCTTTTTAATATTTCCCCAAATATTGCATTCTTGTAGGAGGAGATGATTAGGGGGATGGAGATTAAGACTAAAAAAGAATGTTTGCAGGAATTGGGAATATGTCTAGTCTGGGATTTTTTCCATCCTGTGTTTCAACACATACTGCAGTTCATCGATGTCCAGCTTCAAATGTGTCCATCGGAATTTGATGCAATGTTCTAGGTGTGGTTAGACCAGAGGTGGATTCCTACCAGTTCGCACCTATTTGGTAGAACCGGTTCATCAAATCTACCGAACCGGTTAGAAGATGTTCCATCAGTGGACCCGGAAAGCAGGCCACACCTACAGAAGAGGTTCCAAAAATTTTTGAAACCCACCACTGACACAGACAGACAGAAAGACAGGCAGAAAGACAGACAGACAGACAGACTCAGAGAGAGAAAGAGAAAGAAAGGAAGAAAGAAAGAAATAAAAAAAGAAAAAGAAAGAAAAAGTGAGAGAGAGATGAAAGAAAATAAGGAAAAAGGGATGGAGAGACAAAAGGAAGGAGAGAGAGAGAGAGAGAGAGAGAGAGAGAGAGAGAGAGAGAGAGAGAGAGAGAGAAACACATGGCCCGCAAGCCACTCCCACCAGGTCACATGGCCGGCAAGCCACTCCCACAAAGGAGGCCACACCCACAGAGTAGGTTCGAAAAAAATTTGAAACCCACCACTGGGTTAGACCCACAAAACCTAGAACAAAATAATAACTTCAATAATGCCTGCTAATTTCAAAGTGATTCGTTTTTCTGATTCCAAGCAGGCCTGAATTCTCATAAAGAATGAAATGAAATAAAACTAAGGGGAGGGGGAGAGAAACAAAAGAAAAAGAAAAGAAAAAGAAATCTAACATTCTGGTGTCCGTCATATTGGACTCAATTTCTCTCCCTCTTTCTTCAAAGATTTTTTTTAGACCTAGAAAGATAGGTTTGATTTTTTTTTCTTTTTTAAATTAAATCTGTATTCTAGGAGCAGTTTCCTCAATCGACAGCAATTATAAAGAACAGAACATTTTTTTTTAGGTTTAAATGACATGATGTCTTTTTCAAGATACGGTAGCTGAAACTTCGGCATTTCACGAGTCAGATTTGTGTTGATGTGTGTGTGCGCGTGTGTTTAAAGTGCGGCATTTAATACTGACTAATGAGTTTCATTGTTAAGACCAAAAATGTGCCTGCAATCGATCCCAGAGGATGCCATAAACCATCCATTGCTTAAACTAAATGATCTGAAGTCAATTTAACTAACGGCTTCTTCCTTGTTCCTTTAGAAAGACCCATTATGCACATTTTTTTCTGTACTTTAAGTGATAATAAACCGCTGGTTTAAATCAACCATTCATATTTAACAGTAAAAATTTGACACAGAAAAGCTAGATGGACAGGCTTCCACAATCTTTTTTTTAGTTAATTTATAGTAAGCGGTTTATGTAACTCTTAAGGATTAGTAATAGCGATAGTTCTTAGACTTATATACCGCTTCATAGTGCTTTTACAGCCCTCTCTAAGCAGTTTACAGAGTCAGCCTGTGGCCCCCATCAATCAGGGTCCTCATTTTATCCACTTCGGAAGGATGGAAGGCTGAGTCAACCTTCAGTCTGGAGGCAAGCCAATGATATTTGTTGCTGGTCCTGAAGACTTCCTCTGATTCTCCCAAAATATTTTGCCCTAAAAAATAAAATTCTGAGTTTTCTTTGGCAGGGTTTCTGAACAGACTTTTTTCTCAGCAGGGGATGTTAGCCGTGTTACTGGTTTCAGACTGGTTTTCTGAAACTTCTCTGGCTGATTCCAGTTTGGTCTAGCAGTTAAAAAACCAGGCTAGAAAATCTGAGACCATGAGTTCAAGTTCCACCTTAGCCACGAAAGCCAGCTGGGTGACTTTAAGCCAATCACTACGAGACTCTGAGTTCTAGTCCCGCCTTAGCCCTGAAAGCCAGCTGAGTGACTTTGTGCCAATCACCAGGAGACTCTGAGTTCTAGTCCCACCTTAGCCACGAAAGCCAGCTGGGTGACTTTGAGCCAATCACTATGAGACTGTGAGTTCTAGTCCCGCCTTAACCCTGAAAGCCAGCTGACTGACTTTGCGCCAATCACTACGAGACTCTGAGTTCTAGTCCCGCCTTAGCCCTGAAAGCCAGCTGAGTGACTTTGTGCCAATCAACAGGAAACTTAGAGGTGGGCGGGGTGATTGGTGAGCCAGCCAATCAGTGAGCAGTGGGCAGGGCAAGTGTGGTGTGGACGGGCGGGAGGGCGGGGGGAGCTCGAACCGGTTCTAAACGACACGGTAGATTTGTGGAACCTCTTCTATAGAAGAGGTTAGAACTGGCAGGAACCCACCCCTGATGGGCTGCAACTTGAGGATCCGTGGCTTAGAGTATCTATGTTTCCACAAGCGCTCCAGATTCAATCCCTTCTGAATTCTGTTGACCAGTTCTGCTGATCCTTACCTGACACCAATTTAGTATTGAACTTCACTTGTTCAGATTCTTGAATGAATCTTCTATGCTGCAACCTATCGTCCTGATTCTTAGTGCCTGACAATATTTAATTTTACTCTTTCCTTCGCCCTGCAAATATCACACTTTCTAATATTCCACTTTAAAAGGTTCCTAAGTATCACATCGTTGAGTGCAGCGCTCCATATGGCAAACCGACTGAATTCGACACAAGCCAAAATGTTGTCTTTTAAACTTATGTATTTCCGCTTTGCTATTCTTTCAACACACTTAGATACACACCAGCACACCACATTCTTCTATTCCAAAGTCAGCTTGTTGGCAGTCTAATTCATTGCTCTGAAAATAATCTTCCTCTCTTACTCACTGTAGTATATACATTTTAATTAGAACTGCATTTCCAGACCTCGCTTTTCACTTAAATGAATTGTATTCCAATTTCCAACCATTAATCAGAAAGGTTTCCTCAACAACATTACTTCCAAAGCTCATAGCTATTCTAAGCCATCCATTAGTTGGGCTAAACACTTACACTATGGAAGTGATGATGCCCTAAAATATGGAATGTCTTACTTGTATATTTCCAGGATAACTATATTCTAGAGAAGCGATATCTCTTCCTTTTTTGAGAGACCGCCTCCTGCCGATTACCTCCCTTCGACCTATTAGATTGCACAGATTAGGCCTCCTCCGAGTTCCATCCGCTAGTCAGTGCCGACTGGCGACTACGCGGAGGAGAGCCTTCTCAGTAGCAGCTCCAACCCTTTGGAACGATCTCCCCGTGGAGATTCGCACCCTCACCACCGTCCAGACCTTCCGTACAGCCCTTAGGATCTGGCTATCCCGTCAGGCCTGGGGATAAGATTCTAATTTGCCCTACCCAAATGTTGAATGAAAGTTGTGTTTTATTGTTTTATTTTTATTTATGCACTGTCTTGTGTTTTTGTTTTGCACCCCCTTCCCATGTATTGTAAGCCGCCCTGAGTCCCCTCAGGGAAAAGGGCGGCCTATAAATCATAATAAACTACAAACTACAAACTTTGGTGCATTTTTGATACCGTATATCCATTTGTTGTCTTTTTCAGGGCTATGCCAGAATATATATAATCCTCCTAAAAGTTTTTCAGAGTCCCCAGGTTTAAAAAATATTTAGGATAGCATAGGATAGGATGGGAATAGAAGGAGAATGGAAATGGGAATAAAATAGGATGGGAAGGGAAGGGAAGGGAAAGGATGGGGAATGGGGATGGGAATGGGAATGGGAATGAGAATGAGAATAGCAATAGCAATAGCAATAGCAATAGCACTTAGACTTATATACCGCTTCATAGGGCTTTCAGCCCTCTCTAAGCGGTTTACAGAGTCAGCATATTGCCCCCACAATCTGGGTCCTCATTTTACCCACCTCGGAAGGATGGAAGGCTGAGTCAACCTTGAGCCGGTGAGATTTGAACTGCCGAACTGCAGCTAGCAGTCAGCTGAAGTGGCCTGCAGTACTGCACTCTACCCACTGCACCACCTCGGCTCTATTCTATAGAACAGAACAGAACAGAACAGAATAGCTGGAAGTGACCTTGGAGGTCTTCTAGTCCAATCCCCTGCTCAGGCAGGAAACCTTACACCATTTCAGACAAAGGGTTGTCCAATCTCTTCTTTAAAACTTCCAGTGTTGCAGCATTCACAACTTCTGGAGACAAGTTGTTCTACTGGTTAAATGTTCTTACTTCTTAGGAAGTTTCTCCTTCATTCCAGCTTGCTTCTCTCCTTGATTAGTTTCCACCCATTGCTTCTTGTCCTGCCCTCAGGTGCTTTGGAGAATAGCTTGACTCCCTCTTCTTTATGGCAGCCCCTGAGATATTGGAAGGCTGCTGTCATGTCTCCCCAAGTCCTTCTTTTCATTTAAATGATCTAAAATTGACTAATTTGCAAAATTATCAGATATTTGGACATTGCCAAACTAGATAAATCATCTGCGCACTGATTATATTACCTAGTTTAGGTAATGAAACATCTGCAAGAAAAAAATATATCAAGGACTCTGAGATCTATTTTTTTTTGTAATGTATCTGTTGTTTTGACATCTTTGAAATTGTTTCCATTGTTTTATCGTATAAAGCCACCCAGAGTCATTTGGTTGAGCTGCGTGGCCATCAAAATAGGGAATGAATAAATTCCCAGGAGGCGGTGAGTCTCTCGGCATAATTGACCTCACAAGTTTTTTGTTGCGGGGAAAATAGGAAGAAGAAGGACTACTGCAATGCGCTCTACATGGGGCAGCCCTTGAAGAGTATTCGGAGACTTCAACTCGTCCAGAACGCAGCCGCGCGAGCAATTGTGGGTGCACCTCGGTACACCCACGTTACGCATATCCTCCGCGAGCTGCACTGGCTACCGATCGGTCTCCGGATATGCTTCAAAGTGCTAGTCGTCACTTATAAAGCCCTTCATGGTATTGGACCTGGGTACTTGAGAGACCGCCTGCTGCCAATTACCTCCCAAAGACCCGTTAGATCACACAGGGTCGGCCTCCTCCGGGTTCCGTCCACCAGCCAATGCCACCTGGCTACTACCCGGGGGAGGGCCTTCTCTGTGGCAGCTCCGGCCCTTGGGAACGAACTCCCCGCCGAGATTCGGACCCTCACCTCTCTCCAGGCCTTCCGGAAAGCCGTCAAAACCTGGCAGTGCCAGCAGGCCTGGGGCTGATGAGTTCCCCTCCCCTCTCGACTTCTATGGCTGTATGATTCTTGTTTATTTTAATCATGTGTATTGTGTTCTATGTTCCCCTTTTCCCCCTTTGAGTTGTTCGCCGCCCTGAGTCCCTCCCGGAGAAGGGCGGCATACAAATAAACTAAATCTGAAATCTGAAATTAGTTATGTTGAACTCTGTATAAAACTTATAAAGGAAGGATGAAAACGAATCAATTGATCAATCAATCAATCAAAATCTTTGCCTTGCAGATTCCTGTAAGTTTTCTTCATGCGTTTAGAGCTGGGTTGGAAGGCGGAGCCATCTGTCAGGGCACGTGAGGCATTGACCTGTCAGCAGGCCAGCGTGCAGCCTTTCTATGAGGCCATTTTTCGCCCTCCCCAGGTTCCAGAGGCTTTATAGGACCCCGGGAAGGGCGAAAACAGCCTCCCCCCCCACCCGGAGGCCCTCTGAATGTCCCTGAAGGCTCCGGAGGACTAAAAACGGCCCTATGGACAAACCAGAAGTTACTTCCGGTTTGCTCGTAGTGTTGTTTTTCATCCTCCGGAGCCTTCATGGAAGCCTCCGGAAGCCCACTGAAGGCTCTGGAGGGCTAAAACCGGCTCTACAAGCAAACCAGAAGTCCGTTCCCAAACTTCCGGTTTGCCTCTAGGGCCATTTTTTTGCGCCCCGGAGGCTTCAGGGAAGCTTTTGAAGCCTCCGCAGGGCCTCCGGGGAGCGCAGGGGAGGGTGTTTTTGCCCTCCCCAGGCTCCTATAAAGCCTCTGGAGCCTGGGGAGGGCGAAAAAAGAATGCAAAAAATGGGGGGAAGAGCGCTGGTCATGCGTGCATGCATGCTGGGGGTCACACATTGCATTATGGGTGTGGCATGCCCGTGCATGACCCCCCCCTGCACTCCCCCCACTTTTGGCATGCAAGCCAAAAAAGGTTTGCCATCACTGGTTTAGAGCATGGATGTCCAACCTTGGCAACTTTAAGACTTGTGGACTTCAACTCCCAGGATTCCCCAGCCAACATGGGGAATTCTGGAATTTGAAGTCCACAAGTCTTAAAGTTGCCAAGTTTGGAGATTACTGGTGTAGAGTATCCCTACAAGTAAGGAAACAAATGATGTCATTCTGTGGATCGATCATTGTCTCTTTTCTCGAGTTCATTTTGCACATTTCAGCAGCTGCCAGACATTTGTATAGAAGCTGGCAAAGTATTTGGAGTGCCTTTCTGGCAATTGAAGAAACAGCTGGTGCCATCGAAATGATTTCATTCTTGGGCATTAACTTCAATTGGAGGAAGGGGAATGTAATGTAGGATGCCTGTGGTTATATTTTATAATCCTGGTGCATTGTAAACCACCCGAAAGTGGTGTGAATGAATGAAGTGGCATATAAGTCTAAGTGCAATGGCTAATGACCCTTAGACATCCAGGTGCAGAAGAATTCTTTCCAAGTTGTTTCTGTTATTGTTGTTTGCCTACAGACAGAATCTTGCTGGACTAAAGCAACTATCCCCAGAACTAAACTAAATTAAACTGTGAACTGCTAGAGATGGGCTGCCTCAGTCTTCTTCCTGTCTACCAGATACTCCAAGCCTCTTTGCTCTCTGGGAAACAACCCCTCCCTCTCCTAGGACTCCAGACTACATTCCACCACACAGAGAGAGAAGATGTGGAAGAGAGATGTGACACAATCAGGGGTGGGCTGCTGGGGGTTTGGGAGAACCTCTAGCTAAGATTCTGTGCAGTTCAGCGAACCCCCAAATCCCACTTATGGATGGCCCTGCACACCTCACCCATCCCAGGAGTCCCCACTATCCGCAGATGTTGTTTGCCTACAGACAGAATCTTGCTGGACTAAAGCAACTACCCACAGAACTAAACTAAATTAAACTGTGAACTGCTAAGGATGGGCTGCCTCAGTCTTCTTCCTGTCTACCAGATACTCCAAACTCTATTGCCTCTTTGCTCTCTGGGAAGCAACCCCTCCCTCTCCTAGGACTCCAGACTACATTCCACCACAGCCCCTTTTGTAATTGATCACGTATGCCACAAAGAACCAGACAGTTGGAAGAGAGATGTGACACAATCAGGGGTGGGCTGCTGGCATTCGGGAGAACCTCTAGCTAAGATTCTGTGCAGTTCAGAGAATACCTAAATCCCACTTCTGGCTGGCCCTGCACACCCCACCCATCCCAGGTGTCCCAACATGGCCCATTTTAGATTCAGGTAAGTGTAGGGTATGCGTGTAGGCTTGGGGAGGGTGAAAAATAGGCCTACCAGAAGTTTGGGGAGGTTGGAAATGAGCGAGGCCATTTTTGCCCTCCCAGAGGCTCAGGGAGGGCAAAAACACCGCCTCCCTGCCATGGTGCAGGAGGCCAACTAGGCCACGCCCACCATGGCCATGCCCACCCAGCAACTGGGCAGAGAACCCCTTGCTAAAATTTTTGAAACCCACCCATGGACAACAACCCATCCGCTTGCAGCCTAATATGTTACAAGATGGGGACAAATGGATTCAGGAAGAAAGAGGAAATGGCCGGATCAAACACAGTATGCCTACTTAATCAAACAGGAAAACATCACAGCTTTCTCTGTAAGATCTAGTTGTATGGCTTCATCGATGGTGCTCCTTTGCTTTCTATACGCAAAATGGCAGTTATCAATACAATACATCCAGGCCAGTGGTGGGTTTCAAATATTTTTGGAACCTACTCTGTGGGTGTGGCCTCCTTTGTGGGAATGGATTGCCGGCCATGTGACCTGGTGGGAGTGGCTTGCCGGCCATGTGTTTTTTCTCTCTCTCTCTCTCTCTCTCCCTCTCTCTCTCTCTCTCTCCCTCTCTCTCTCTCTCTCTCTCTCTCCTTCCTTTGGTCTCTCTGTCCCTTTTTTTCATTTATCTCTCTCTCTCTCACTCTTTTTCTTTCTATTTTTTTATTTCTTTCTTTCTTCCTTTCTTTCTCTTTCTCTCTCTCTGTGTCAGTCTATCTGTCTGTCTGTCTGTCTGTCTGTCTCTCTCTCCTTATGTCTCTGTGTTTGTGTGGCAGTGGTGGGTTTAAAAAAATTTGGAACCTCTTGTGTAGGTGTGGCCTGCTTTCCGGGTCCACTGGTGGAACCTCTTCTAACCGGTTCGGTAGATTTGACGAACCGATTCTACTGAATAGGTGCGAACTGGTAGGAACCCACCTCTGATCCAGGCCCCCCTACCCATAGGTCGCCACTACAAGTTCATATGAACCAGTCCGAACCAGCTGAATACCACTGCTGAATACATACTCCTTCGTACGTGTGTTTTGTAGCATCAGGAACAAACTTTAGGAGAAGAACAATTGAAAAGATAATGTACAGAGTTGGATTGTGCTAAGCACCTCGTGATCTAAAGATTTTTGTCCTTGAAGCAGTGTATCTCAACAAAATTCAAGATGTTTTGAGTGCCTTTTTTTTATGGACTTCACAACAAAACTGTTGAAACTCCGCTGGGGGTCAGTTTGAGAACACACACTGTGACTCGTTTTGAAGCTGAAATAGTGCACATACCTCTCGGGATCGGTAACACACAGGGAGGTTTCCAAGTAACTCATCCGCCAAAAACAGAACTCCGAAGCAGGTAGATTCCTCAAAGAACATGTTTATTGGATACATAATATTGGCACAACCAGTGAAAACCAATTCTAAAAGTTCCCATGGGTTTTTGCCTAATTAAAAGAACAAATAGTTACACCCCCCCCACCCCGAGATATCACTAGCCACATTGTACTATGTAAGTAGCTGGCAGGCTGCTTAGTCACTCCTCTCCTCCTTCAACTGCCACCTGTTCAGATGACCTTGGTTCCCACAAGAAAAACTTTTTGCTTTGACTGTTAGCTGGTCTACTTCCTTCCCCCTTTCAGAGTTTGTGGCAACTATGAGGCAGCAAAAGATGACTCCAGCCAGGTTCACTTCAGAGTTGACATAGGTCACACTTTCAGTAAAGTCCAAAAAAATACTCAATATCCATGTTTTAGCAACTCAGCACAAGTATAGGGGAAGTACTTTTTAGCAGCTTATAATGTCAAACGCAGACAGGCATATCGAGGGACAAGCGAGAGATTTCAATTTTTGTATATCTTTCCTTTGAAGCCAGCTAATTTTTTTTTTCACTTTTGCTATGAGAAACAGCCAGTGAAGGTAATCACCCACCATCAAGACACCCTGAATTTTAAGTTGCAGAAGGAAGCAATTAAGAACTAAGGGAGATGGTAGCTTCTGAAACAAAGCTAGACCACATACGAAGTCCAAGGAAAAAGCTGACCCATGGTTAGTGATACTCATATTCCAGGAGAATTTGACATAAATATGATTAGTAAGTCAAGAGAGTTTAACATCCATGTCATGTCAAAAGATGTTTCAAGGTCCTCTGAAGGTAGGAGACAAATGTAGTCTTCTGAAGTCCTATTTCGTACAGCCTCCGAAGAAGACAACACGGAGAACATAGTCCATTGCAGGCAGTCCTTGACTTATGACCACATTTGAGCCCAAAATTTCTGTGGCTAAGCAAGACAGTTATTAAGGGAGTTTTCCCCCATTTTATGACCTTTCTTGCCACTATTATTAAGTGCATCATTACAGTGGTTAAGTGAATGCAGTGATTAAGTGAGTGACATGCTTGTTAAGAACCTGGCTTTCCCAGTAACTTCGTTTGTCAGAAAAAGTGATCACGTGACCCAAGGACACTGCAACCGTCATAAATATGAGTCACTTGCCATGGAGAAGCTGCAACGGTTGTAAGTATGAAAAATGGTCATGTCACTTTTTTCAGTGCTGTTATAACTTTGAATGGTCACTAAATGGAACTAATGTAAGTGTATACTGCCTCAGAGTGCTTTTACAGCCCTCTCTAAGTGGTTTACAGAGTCAGCCTCTTGCCCCCAACAATCTGAGTCCCCATTTTGCCCACTTCGGGAGGATGGAAGGCTGAGTCAACCTTGAGCCGGTCAGGATCAAACTCCTGGCAGTGGGCAGAGTCAGCCTGCAATACTGCATTCTAACCACTGAGCTACTGGTTCTGGAGAAATGGTAATGGAAATTTTGAGTAGTTCAGAGAAGCAGTAAATACCACCTCTGACTGGCCCTGGCCCCATCTATTCTCTGCCTCCTGAGTCCCATCTGATCAGGAGGAAATGGGGATTTTACAGTATCCTTCCCCTGGAGTGGGGAGGGAATGGGGATTTTGCAGTATCCTTCCCTGGAGTGGGGAGGGAATGGAGATTTTACAGTATCCTTCCCCTGGGGTGGGGAGGGAATAGAGATTTTACAGTATCCTTCCCCTGGAGTGGGGAGGAAATGGAGATTTTATAGTATCCTTCCCCTGGAGTGGGGATGGAATGAAGATTTTACAGTATCCTTCCCCTGGAGTGGGGAGGAAATGGAGATTTTATAGTATCCTTCCCCTGGAGTGGGGAGGGAATGAAGATTTTACAGTATCCTTCCCCTGGAGTCTGGAGGGAATGGAGATTTTGCAGTATCCTTCCCCTGGAGTGGGGAGGGAGTGGAGATTTTACAGCATTCTTCCCCTGGAGTGGGGAGCGAATGAAGATTTTACAGTATCCTTCCCCTGGAGTCTGGAGGGAATGGGGATTTTGCAATATCCTTCCCCTGGAGTGGGGAGGGAATAGGGATTTTACAGTATCCTTCCCCTGGAGGGGGAGGGAATAGGGATTTTACAGTATTCTTCCCCTGCCACACCCACCACGCCCACAGAACTTCTAGTAAAAAAAATTGAATCCCACCACTGGTTAGAATGCAGTGCTGTATACGGTAAGCCGAGCTTAATCCATAACCACAAAGGTACCGACAGCAAATGGTTAATATTTTCTTCTCCATATTCCAGTCACAGGCCTTAAGATCAAAGAAAAAATGTCTTAATGAAGCTGTATTCCATGCCTCTGCATTGATGTTTCTTCACATGCTGTCAATGAAAGCAAATTCTGGCTATTACGAGCACATGGAGCAATTCATGCTAGGATATGAAAAGAAAGCATCGTATTATGCGTAACGTTTCACTTTGCAATTAGGCAGAAGTCCTCCTTTCATGACGGAAGTGATATCCGACTTCCTCTTTAATTCCTTCTCTTTTTTTTAACTACCCCTTTGGTTGAAAAGGGATACAGTAGTCCTCGACTTACGACCACAATTCAGCCCAAAATTTCTGTTGCTAAGTGAGACCTTTGTTAAGTGAACATTGCCCCATTTTATGACCATTCTTGCTACAGCAGTTAAGTGAATCCTTGCAGTTGTTAAGTTAGTATAACAGCATTGTTAAATGAACCTGGCTTCTCCATTGACTTGGCTTGTCAGAAGGTTGCAAAAGGTAAACACATACACACACACACACACACACACACACACACATTTGTGTGTCTGCCTTTTGCAAGCTTCTGACAGATTACCCATTGGCTTGTTAATATAAACTACTAGCTGATAATGCGGCGTTGCCCAGGTATTTATTTATAGGAGAAAAACGTCCGGACCAAACATAATTTCTAATGTTGGATTTTCTCCCTTACCAGAGGAGTACTGTGAAGCTGTTACCATGGCAACTCCACTGCCCTGTGCAGTAGAAGCCATTTTATGGCACAACAGGCTGTATCTTAACAGAACACACACCCCAAGGGGTGTTAGAGATGCCTTACCCCCACAGTATTTGCTTCCATAGAGTAAGTAATCTGTGTTTCAAATTTGGTTGAAATTGCTCAAGGAGTTTCAGAGTTATGATGGATCTCTCTCTCTCACACACACACATACACACACAGAGCGATAGGTAGGTAGGTAGGTAGGTAGGTAGGTAGGTAGACAGACAGACAGACAGACAGACAGACAGACAGACAGACAGACAGACAGACAGACAGATGATAGGTAGGTAGGTAGGTAGGTAGGTAGGTAGGTAGGTAGATAGATGATAGGTAGGTAGGTAGGTAGGTAGGTAGGTAGGTAGGTAGGTAGATAGATAGATAGATAGATAGATAGATAGATAGATAGATAGATAGATAGATAGATAGATAGATAGATAGATAGATAGATAGATAGATAGATAGATAGATGATAGAGATAGATAGATAGATAGATTAATAATGGTTGATTGCACTTGGCCAAATAAAGCATTCTGTTTCATTTCGTTCCGTTCTGTTCCATTCTAGACTTCCAGGATTCAGTTTTCTCTCTTTGTGTTATGATCTTCAACTAGAAAAAAATGATCAAACTACTTTTACTCTCTGGGTTTTTTTGGGGGGGTTGTTGTTTTCCCCATTTCCTGCTCAAGATTTTTACGGTTTTCATCGGCAATTGCAATTCTTTAAATAAAATTGTTTAATGATCAGGCACTGGCATCCGAAATGAAGAAAATATCTTTCTGCAAGGTTCCACTTAATAGGAACATAGTTTCCCCAGCTGTTCAAGATATATTTCTTATTGATCATCACGGTGTTCCTTTATTTGTGATTAACTTTTTCAGGCAACATATAATCTAAGCAAATGCTATCTATTTACCTTGGAGAAGAGAAGGCAAAAACTGCTCTTGCCTGGGTGATTTTAGTCATCTCTTATCCTTGTATGAATAGTCTCCCTCCCTCTCTCTCTCTTCTTCTCTCTCTCTCTTTCTCATTCTCTCTCTCCCTCCCTTTCTCATTCTTTCTCTCTCCCTCCCTCTCTTTCTCTTTCTCTCACTCTCTTTTTTTCTGTTCATCCCTCTCTCTTTCGCTTTCTCCCCCTCTCTCTCCCTCCCTCTCTTTCTCTTTCTCTCTCTCTCTTCCTCACCCTCTGTCTCTTTCTCTCTCTCCCTCCCTCTTTCTCTCCCTCCCTCTCTTTCTCTCACTCTCTTTTTCTCTCTTCCTCCCTCTCTCTTTCGCTCTCTCCCTCTCTCTCTCCCTCTCTTTCTCTTTCTCTCTCTCTCTTCCTCACTCTCTGTCTCTTTCTCTCCCTCCCTCTTTCTCTCTCCCTCTCTTTTTCTCTCTCTCCCTCTCTTTCTCATTCTTTCTCTCTCTCTTCTCTCTTTCTCTTCTCTCTCTCTTTCTTTCTCTCTCGCTTTTTCTTCTCTCTCTCTTTCTCTCCCCCTCTCTTTCTCATCTCTTTGTCTTCTCTCCCTCTCTCTCTTTCTCTCTCTCTCTCCTTCCCTTTCTTTCTCCCCCTTCCCTCTCTTTTTCGTTCTTTCTCTTTCTCTCCTCTCTCTCTCCTACTCCCTTTCTCTCTCCCCTCTCTTTCTCTTTCTCTCTCTTTCTCTCCCTTCCTCCCTCTCTTTCTATACCTCCCTCTCTTTCTCTTTCTCTCTCTCTCTTCCTCACCCTCTGTCTCTTTCTCTCTCTCCCTCCCTCTTTCTCTCTCCCTCTCTCTTTCTCTCTCTCCCTCTCTTTCTCATTCTTTCTCTCTCCCTCTCTCCCTCCCTCTCTTTCTCTCACTCTCTTTTTCTCTCTTCCTTCCTCTCTCTTTCGCTCTCTCCCTCTCTCTCTCCCTCCCTCTCTTTCTCTCTCTCTCTTCCTCACTCTGTCTCTTTCTCTCTCTCCCTCCCTCTTTCTCTCTCCCTCTCTCTTTCTCTCTCTCCCTCTCTTTCTCATTCTTTCTCTCTCTCTTCCCTCTTTCTCTCTCTCTCTCTCTCTTTCTCTCTCTCTTTCTCTTCTCTCTCTCTTTCTCTCCCCCCTCTCTTTCTCATCTCTTTGTCTTCTCTCCTCTCTCTCTTTCTCTCTCTTTCTCCTTCCCTCTTTCTCCCCTTTCCCTCTCTTTTTCGTTCTTTCTCTCTTTCTCTTTCTCTCCTCTCTCTCTCTCCTGCTCCCTTTCTCTCTCCCCTCTCTTTCTCTTTCTCTCTCTTTCTCTCCCTCCTCCCTCTCTTTCTATACCTCCCTCCTCTCTCTTTCTCTCTCTTTCTCCCCTCCCTCTCTCTCCTTCCTTCCTCCCTAACCCTCTTTCATTCATTCATTCTCTCATTCCTTCCTTCCTCCCTATCTTTCTTTCTCTCCCTCTCTCTCCTAGGTGTTTTCTTTGCTGAACCTTGAGAGCCACCTTTGAAGTGTGACATGCAGCTCTCTCCAACTGCGATTATTTTTCTGAACTTGGGGGTGAGGGGGTGAGTAGAGAAACAAAAATAAAACGAAACAATGGGGGGAAAAGATCTAAACTTTGGTACAGTGCCACATACTCTACTCTGTCATTAAAAGGGTTCCAACAAAACCACATTTGGACCTGCTGGGAAGATCAGTCCTTGGAAAAAGCTCACCATTGATCTCATTTGATCCTTGCCTTAAATCTGGTTTTGTTTTTGCAAAACATCCAATGAACGAGCAGTTTTAATGGCCTGCATTAGGCGGTTTGCTAGCTTTATCGAACTCACAGCATTATAGTCGGCGAAGGCAGAGTGTTTCTCACAAAACTGATGAATAAAAAATAGCAATAAACACGCCAAATATTTTCAGTGTAGTTGGTAACAATAACTTAAAATTAAAATAGTGTTAAGGGGTACCAAATCTTAGGTAGCCTTGATCGGTATACATTCTCCTTCCTGCCTTCCTTCCTTCCTTCTTTCCCTCCCACCCCCTTTCCCTTCTCCTTTTACTCCTTCTTTTTCTTCTCCTTCACTCCTCCTCCTCTCCTCTTTCTCCTTCCTCCTCTCCTCCTCTCCTCCTCCTCCTCTTCTCTTTCACTCCTCCTTCTCTCCCTCTGCTTCACCTCTTCTTCTCCTTCGCTACTTCTCCTCTCTTCTTTTTTTTCTCACCTCCTCCTTCTCATTTCCTCCTTCTCTTCATCTTCCTCCTTTTCTCCTCCTCTTCCTCTTTCTCCTTTTGTCCTCTTCTTTTTTCTTCTCTCCTCCTTACTTCCTCCTTCTCTTCTCTTCTTCTCTTTCACTCCTCCTTATCTCCCGCTCCTTCTCCTCTTCGTCTCCTTCACTCATCTCTTCTTTTTCTTCTCTCCTCCTCATCCTCACTTCTTCCTGCTCTTCCTCCTTCTGTCCTCCTCCCCTCCCTTTCTTCCTTCCCTCCCTCTTCCTCTCCCTTCCTTAGCACTTCCTTCCTTTTGAAATGGTAATACTGAAATCACTCTGACCCAATATCCTCTTTCCCTGAAAATAAACCCTCCCCGGATAATAAGCCCAACCGGCCTTTTTAGCGCATGCGCTAAAATAATCCCTCCCCCAAAAATAAACCATCCCTGAAAATATTGCAACACAGCAGCAGCCATGAGGTGACCACGCTCGCCGTCTCCTGCACCTCAAAAATAATAAGACCTCCCTGAAAATAAGGCCAAGCACTTATTTCGGGAGGGGGGGTGTCAAAAGGAAATAAGACCCTGTCTTATTTTCAAGGGAACATGGTACACCTCTTACCATCTCTAGAAAAATGAAAACTAAGGCATATTAAGGAATGACAGCTTTTCTCATTAGTCGTATTGCAGCAATTAATCAGAAATTTAAATTTCATAGCACCAGCAAATCTCCCAAATAGCCATGAGAAGGACAGCGAGATAGATAGATAGATAGATAGATAGATAGATAGATAGATAGATAGATAGATAGATAGATAGATAGATAGATAGATATTGGTATTCATTTCATGTATTCATAATCATGTTTATATTTATATTCGTTATCTAATTCATAGATAGATATTTAGATAGATATAGATAGATAGAGGTATTTATTTCATGTATTCATAATCATGTTTATACTTATAGATATAGATGAGAGATAGATAGAATAGATAGATAGATAGATAGATAGATAGATAGATAGATAGATGTATTCATTTCATGTATTCATAATCATGTTGATACTTATATCTGTTATCTAATTCACAGATAGATAGATAGATAGATAGATAGATAGATAGATAGATAGATAGATAGATAGATAGATGGATGATGGATAGGGAGGGAGGGAGGGAGGGAGGGAGGGAGGGAGGGAGGGAGGGAGGGAGGGAGAGAGACAGAGACAGAGACAGAGACAGAGAGAGAGCGAGAGAGACAGAGAGACAGAGAGACAGAGAGACAGAGAGACCCAGCATGCATTCTGATATGGTATGTTTCAGATTGTTTGTTTCCATAAAAGCTGTCAATTGCTCCGTAGCAAGTAGTGGAGCCCTGTGGAAAGAGGGGAAGGATAGAATAATGCCGCTAAAATTGACAGCTAATTTAAATTGCGGCATAATTTTTTCACATATCCTGCAAGAACTGGGAAAGGTTCCGACAAATGACAATTTTAGAATGTATGAATTCTTGGGATAATGGTATTCACATTCTGTGAGGGGACCTAGAGAAGAGATCGATTCCCAGGAGGGGGGGGGGGCTGCCTTCCAGAGAAGTAAGAGGCCACTGAGCCCAGATATTAGTGTGAGGGAAAGAGGGTGAGGACAGCCCCTCCCTAATAGTTCATAAATCATACCGTAGATATCTATGGGGATTCTCAGCTATCCAGGTCAAAAGGCAACTGGACTTCTTTTTTTTTCCATTGAAGACCTTTCACTTCTCATCCAAGAAGCTTCTTCAGTTCCGACTGAGTGGTGGTGGTCGTGGGGGGGAATGGATGGATTAATATTGTTTGCAGTCATCTGCCGTTAGCTCTGAGACGGCTAATGACCAGACTTCTTGGATGAGAAGCGAAACGTCTTCGTGGGGGGAAAAGCAAAGGAAAGTCCAGTTGCCCTTTGAAAAAGCATTTTGGGGATATATTGTAGATAGCAATAATAGTGCTTAGGCCCAAGGATGGCGAACGTTTTCAGCACTGAGTGCCCAAACTGGAACGCACATGCATGTACTTGCATGCACGCGCCCGAGGGCCAGAAAACCGAAGACCAGCTGGCCGGCACGCACATGCCTGTTTTGGGGGCATTTTGAGAGCCGTTTTCAGGCTGGTTTTGAGCTGTTTTGGGGGCCTTTTCAGACTGGTTTTTGGGCTGTTTTCAGGCTGGTTTTTGGGCCCTTTTTAGACCGTATTTCAGGCCATTTTGGGAGCAGTTTAGGCTGTTTTTCAGGCCATATTTCAGGCCATTTTCGGCCCATTTTGGGGCTGGTTTTGGGCTGGTTTTAGGCCCTTTTCAGACCATATTTCAGGCCATTTTCAGGCCATTTTCAGGCCCTTTTCAGGCCGTATTTCAGGCCATTTCCGGGCCATTTTTGGCTGGTTTTGGGTCCTTTTCAGGCCATTTTCAAGCCATTTTCGGCCCATTTTGGGGGCCCTTTTCAGGCCATTTTCGGGCCATTTTTGACTATTTGGGGGGCATTTTTCAGGCCCTTTTCAGGCTGCATTTCAGGCCATTTTCAGGCCGTTTTTTTTTTGGCTGGTTTTTGGCTGTTTTGGGGCCCTTTCAGGCCAAAACAGGGCCCCCAAAACAGCCTGGTTGATATCAGCTGAAGATGTTATTTTAGTTTGTGGCTTTATGCAGTTTTTGTGTTTTTTATGAACTATGGGTTCATTCTCCTGATGAGACAACACAGGAACGGATGGCTAAAAGAATTAAATTAAATGGCCCTTCCTGAGAGAGAGAAAAACCTCTCTCAGAATCCCACTCCCAGGATCTCCCATGCCCTTTAGGGGGAAATTGCAATAAAATAAAATAAATCAAAGCTACCCCAGAGCCTCAGACTGCAATTTTAGTTATATTCACACTTATCATTTGCAGCATCTTTGGCTGAATAAAAACAAATAAATGCACACAGGAAATCTGTCAATTTCCAGGCCTTTTCTCTTACAGAGAGACAGTGAAAGCAACAGTCCAGTTGCCACAATTAAAAAATACGCCCCACTTCGTACATCAGAATGTGTGATTCTGTCGGCGTTAATTTTGGATTCATCCAGAAGTGTGTATTTTTGTACGCTGCGTCCCACTGATGTTCATCTTCTGCAAAAAAATAACAAAAACCTTCAAGTCGCTATCTGCGCATTTGAAAAACAAAAGATATCAATCAAGTGAGGACTCGGATACTGTTGGAAGAAATACCCATCTGGGTTCAGTTCCAAGCGGGGAGAAAGACAATGGAAATTGGAAAGAGGGTTTATTTATTTTATTTTATCTTAAGTATTTGTATTAAATAAACTTTAAAAACATTGGACGCAATGCAACATTTCTGGCATAAACGTTTCACTGTGGCGATTAGATCTTACAACAATTACAAAAATGAGGGGAAAAGCCGGGACAGAAAAACACAGACAAGTTAAGAATTTGACAATATGCTATTAAGAATGTGTGATAGGTAGGAATTGGATGTGTACCGTGTTTCCCTGAAAATAAGCCAAGGTCTTATTTTCTTTTGACCCCCGAAATAAGCACTTGGCCTTATTTTCAGGGAGGTCTTATTATTTTTGAGGTGCAGGAAGCAGCGAGCGTGGTCACCTCATGGCTATTGCTGTGTTGCAATATTTTCGGGGAGGGCTTATTTTATTTTATTTATTTATTTATTTTAATTTTTATTGTTTTTTATTAGTAAAAGAAAGATACAACAGCCAATAGATTGCAAAAGACAATACAACATCCGCCACTGTTTTGCTTTACATTTGACTACATTTCGAGACATTTCCATAATAACAAAATTGTTATAGACATCAAAAGTTAGGCATCTTCTTCCCTCCCTCCCTCTTTCCTTCCCTCGTTTCTTCTCTGCCACTCCCCTTCCTTCCTCCCTCCTTCTCTCCTTCCCTCCTTTCTTTTCTCCTTTTCTCCTTCCCTTCCCCCTCCCTTTCCTCTCTCCTTCCCCCCTTCCTTCTCTCATACATTCCTTCCTTCCTTCCCTCCTTCCTTCCTTCCTTTCTTTCTTTTCTCTTGGATTCCCTCCTTTCTTCCCTCCTTCCTTCCTTCCTTTCTTCTCTCCTTCTCTCCTTCCTTCCCTCCCTCCTTCCCTCCTTGCTTCCCTCCCTGCTTCCCTCCCTCCTTCCTACCCCACTTTCTTCTCTTTCTTCTCTGCTTCCTTCTTTCCACCTCTCCTTTCCCTTCTCTCCTTACTCTTCCTCCCCTTTAACCTTCCCCCCTTCTTCCGATTCCTCCCCTCTTTCCTACTCTTACATTCCCTCCCATTCTTCCTCTGCCTTTCCCTTTCTCCTATTCCTGTCCTTATCCTCTCCTTCCTGTCTTTCCTTCTACCCCTCCCTCCATCCACTCTAACCGTTGTTGCATTTGCATATTCTCCTCTACTGAGGACGACCTGGTTCTCTTTTTCTTTCCTTGTTTAAAAAAGGCAAGATTTACAAAATGCAAGATGAAAAGATATTTTCATCTCCCATTGCAGGGAGGGCTTATTTTAGCGCATGCGCTCAAAAGCCTGATTAGGCTTGTTATCCGGGGAGGTCTTTTTTGGGGGGGGAAACAGGGTATTTGTATGATTAGTGATTATATAATAGAAAGGATCAAGGGACAGGTAATCTGACTGAATATTTACACCTATGTAATGGATATAAAATGGACAGATGGTTGAATGATGAAGCAGAAACCACATGTGATTCTGGGCAACCGACCACATGGAGTTGAGGGTGAGGGGGTTTTATACCTTCTCTTAGGCTTCGCACTTGAGCTTCCTGTTCCTGTGCACAAACATGTATTCTATTGGCTGTTGGCTCTGTAGGTTGTCTGAGCTAAGTTTGGTTGAAGTTTGGAGCGTGATGCAATGTCCTTAGGGGATTGTGCAATGTGGTGAGCTCTGTGTTTTAGTGGGTTAATCCTATTATGTCCCGAAGGGTCAATATCTTAATCCCTTCACCCTGGGGCTGAAAGTCTTTCGTTTTGTAGATAGGCTGGCCCAATCCTTCTCAATGGACACTGCTATGTATTACATGTATATAGTTATACTAAAGGGAATTAACCTTTAGATGACGCTGACTGTTGAATTGGGCTAAAGTGAAACTAACCTTGGCATGACTTTAACTGTTACATTGTGCAAAAACTAACTAATATGAGCCAGCCGTGTGCAGCAGCTGCCAAAAAAGCCAACACAGTTCTAGGCTGCATAAACAGAGGGATAGAATCAAGATCACGTGAAGAGTTAATACCACTTTATAAGGCCTTGGAAAGGCCACACTTGGAATCCTGCATCCAGTTTTGGTCACCACGATGTAAAAAAAATATGGAGATTCTAGAAAGAGTGCAGAGAAGAGCAACAAAGAGGATTAGGGGACTGGAGACTAAAACATGTGAAGAACGGTTGCAGGAACTGGGTATGTCTAGTTTAATGAAAAGAAGGACCAGGGAAGACATGATAGCAGTCTTCCAATATCTCAGAGGTTGCCACAAAGAAGAGGGAGTCAAGCTATTCTCCAAGGCACCTGAGGGTAGAACAAGAAGCAATGGGTGGAAACTAATCAAGGAGAGAAGCAACTTAGAACTGAGGAGGAATTTCCTGACAGTTAGAACAATTAATCAGTGGAATGACTTGCCTCCAGATGTTGTGAATACCCCAACACTGGAAGTTTTTAAGAAGATGTTGGATAGCCATTTGTCTGAAACGATATAGGGTTTCCTGCCTAGGCAGTGTGGCCTTACCAAGGCCTTATAAAGTGGTATTAACATTTCACGTGATCTTGATTCTCTCCCTCTGTTCATGTAGCCTAGAACTGTGTTGGCTTTTTTGGCAGCTGCTGCACACGGCTGGCTCCTATTTAAATGGTTGGATTTAGGGAAATATAATAGTCTGCCTTTTTTAATATTCCCCAAAATATTTCATTCTTCCAGCAAAGGGGTGGGGTGGGGTGGGGCAGCTTCTGACGGGTTCAAGGAGAACCATTAAGTGACATCCGGATTTTGTGTTTCAGGGAATTCCTGCTAAAAGAAGGAATGTCACCTGCTGGGAAAAGCTGCCATCCAGTTAGGAACTGGTCTTTCTCGATGTATCTTGAAGCTTCTACATTCCTGCTTTAGGTTTTACACACCACAAAAGGCATACGTAAAAATCTTCTTTGAGCTGAGCAAAATTACTCTGCTAATACCACTCTATAACCTCTTGGGAAGGCCACACTTGGAATCCTGCATCCAGTTTTGGTCACCACGACGTAAAAAAGACGTGGAGACTCTAGAAAGAGTGCAGAGAAGAGCAACAAAGAGGATTAGGGGACTGGAGGCTAAAACATATGAGGAACGGTTGCAGGAACTGGGCATGTCTAGTTTAATGAGAAGAAGGACTAGCGCAGAGGTGGGTTCCTACCAGTTCGCACCAGTTCGGTAGGAACCGGTTCATCAAATCTACCGAACCAGTTAGAAGAGGCTCCACCAGAAAGCAGGCCACACCTACAGAAGAGGTTCCCAAAAATTTTGAAACCCACCACTGACACACACACACACACATACACACACACAGACTCACACACAGAGAGAAAGAGAAAGAGAAAGAAAGGAAGAAAGAAAAAAAGGAAAAAAGAAAAAAAGAAAAAAGAAAAAGTGAGAGATGAAAGAAAAAAAGGAAAAAGGGACAGAGAGACAAAAGGAAGGAAACAGAGAGAGAGAGAAAGAAAGAAAGAAAGAAAGAAAGAAAGAAAGAAAGAAAGAAAGAAAGAAAGAAAGAAAGAAAGAAGAAAACACATGGCCGGCCAGCCACTCCCACCAGGTCACATGGCCGGCAAGCCACTCCCACAAAGGAGGCCACACCCACAGAGTAGGTTCGAAAATTTTTTGAAACCCACCACTGGACTAGAGGCAGTAGTGGGATTCAGCCGGTTCAAGCCAGTCTGGGCAAACCAGTTCTTACATTTCTGGCTGGCCCTGCCCTTCTTGCCTTGCCCCTTCCAAGAGTCCCCACGCACCCCATTTTTGCTCCCAGGTAAGTGCAGGGAGGCCTACAAGGCCCAAAATGGGGTATGGGTGTTGCCTCCCCCCATGGCTGACTGGGGGAATTCTGGGAGTTGAAGTCCACAAGTCTTAAAGTTCCCAAGTTTGGACACTCCTGGCTTAATGAGTTGGGAACACAGTTCCAGAGTTCCATGACTGACAGTTGGCTTCTCCTTCAGTGTTGCTGTAAAAAAAAAAAAAAAAAGTACTGCAGAAAACATCAGTTTTTATTGTTAGTCCCAAAGCAGCTTTTCTGACATTAATTATTCCAATGATTGCTATTCATTGATGGTTAGGTTTAACCGGAGCTGAAGTAGGGAATGATGTTATCAAGAGTAACTGTGACTACATCTATCATTTGTATTCTTACTTCCAAAATGGATGGGATGTGTGTGTTGTGTGTGTCTTTCTGTGTGTTTGTGTGGGGAAAGAAGACACCATTGTCCTTGCAAGATAATTCACAACAGAGCAAAAGGGGCTGCAACAAAGTAGGGGATCTGGGCAGTGTTTGAAATAATAGCAGACTATTTAATTGCTAAATTGTAGTGGTGATAATATGAAATAACAGATTATATCAGCATTTATAACAAATTAATCCATCGTGATTAAGGGTCTTACAATGAATACTAAATGAATTCACAGATGATTGGCTTTTATATGCAAACCCTCATAATAATTATGCCACTGAATGGAGATGTTAGCAGGTGGAGAGAGGGAGAGAGACAGGGAAGGGGAGAGAGAGAGAGAGGGAGGAGAGAAAGAGAAGGAAGGAGAGAAAAAAGGAAGGAGGAGGAGAAGAGAAAGAAATAAGGGAGGGAGGGAGGAGGAGGAACAGGATGAGGAGGAGTAAGGGAGGGAGGAGAGAAAGAAATAAGGAAGGGAGGGAGGAAGGAAGGAGAGAAAGAAATGAAGGGGGAAGGAAGTGAAGAGGAGGAAGAGGAGGAGGGAGTGAGAAAGGAGAAAGAAATAAGGAAGCAAGCAAGCAAGGAGAGAAAGAATTGAAGGAGGAAGGAAGGGAGGAGGAGGGAGGGAGAAAGGAGAGAAAGAAATAAGGAATGGGAGGGAGGAAGGAAGGAGAGAAAGAAATGAAGGAGGAAGGGAGGGAGGAGGGAGGGAGAGAAAGAAATGAAGGAGGAAGGGAGGGAGGAGGAGGAAGAAGAGGAGGGGGAGGGAGGGAAGGAGAAAGGAAGAGAGAGATGGAAGTGAGAAAGAAATGGGGAGAGGGAAGGGGGAAAGAGATGGAGGAGGAAGAGAAATAAAGGGAGGAAGAGAAAGATGGAGTAAAGAAAGAGGGAAGAGAGAAAGAAACACGGAAGGAAGGAAAAAAGAGAAAAAGAAAGGAAGGATCACCTTGTCAAAAATGTGAAGAACAAAAATAACGACTTGATCTGGTCAAATTCTATCCCATCTCATATTCAGCAGTCAGCACCATTCAACAACTGTCAATTATTTGTAGGCTGCAATTATAAGCAGCTTGCAACATCCTGAGAATTCGGGATGACCCAAGTGCCCCCCCCCCCTTTAGAGCACTGCCTGCCTACAGGGGCCGCTTTCTCCCCAAGGGCCCACATCTTTGCAAGAGTTTGAAGTGTTTTTCCAAATGATAACAGGGTACAGACCCTCATCTTCTCGGCAAGCAAGCCGCCCCTCCCAGATGATCTCATCTTCTTGCTTCTTGTCCTTCCACCACCCACTCCCCCCCCCCCAAAAATGTGAAGGTGAAGTCTGCACAGGAAGAGACAGAAGGTAAAAAAAATAAGACGCTGGGAGATTTCTTTCTTGTTTTTCTCTTCTTCTGCCTTCTTCTAACCTTCCTTGAAAAACAACGGAAAGCTAAATGTCATATTTTCCCCCCAGCTGACAGGATATCGTTTGCAAAGTTCTGTGTGTTTAGCAAATGCAGCCCACTTAAGAAAAGCATTTGTGCAAACTTCTTAATCATGTTATAGTGGCACGGTGGCTCGGTGGCTAAGACACTGAGCTTGTCGATCAGAAAGGTCGGCAGTTCGGCGGCTCGAATTCCTCGCACCGCGTAATGGAGTGAGCTCCCGGGACTTGTCCCAGCTTCTGCCAACCTAGCAGTTCGAAAGCATGTAAAAATGCAAGTAGAAAAACAGGAACCACCTTTGGTGGGAAGGTAACAGTGTTTCATGCACCTTCGGCGTTTAGTCATGCTGACCACGTTACCACAGAGACATCTTCGGACAACGCTGGCGTTGCCCCCTAGAGTCGGGAACGATTAGCACATATGTGCAAGAGGAACCTTTACCTTAATCAGGTTAAGACGATTTATCCTCTTTCTGGATTTGCAGAAAACACCAAAAATGTTCATAAAAGGAAGGGGGAGATACTCAGCTCGCTTCCTACTACTTTAATGAAAAGAAGGACCAGTAGTGACATGATAGCAATGCTCCAATATCTCAGGGGCTGCCACAAATGAGAGGAGGGGAGGTCAACCTATTCTCCAAAGCACCTGAGGGCAGAACAAGAAGCAATGGGTGGAAACTAATCATGGAGAAATGCAACTGAGAACTAAGGAGAAATTTCCTAATAGTTAGAACAATTAATCGGTGGAACAACTTGTCTCCAGAAGTTGTGAAGGCCCCAACACTGGAAGTCTTTAAGAAGATGTTGGATAGCCATCTGTCTGAAATGGTATAAGGTTTCCTGCCTGAACACGGGGTTGGACTAGATCTCCAAGGTCCCTTCCAACTCTATTATTCTATTATTGTAGGGGTGTCACTCAAGGTCTGAACAGCGGGGTGCTTAGATCTGACCCACGAGACCACCTGGAAACAGCGAAGGAATGGCCCGCAGTGCAGAGGTGGTATTTAGCAGGTTCTGACCAGTTCTGGAGAACCGGTAGCAGAAATTTTGAGTAGTTCGGTAAACTACTCAATTGGCAAATACCACCTCTGACTGGCCCCACCACCATCTATTCTCTGCCTCCCGAGTCCCAGCTGATCGGGAAGAAATGGAGATTTTACAGTATCCTTCCCCTGCCATGCCCACCAAGCCACGCCCACCAGTCATGTGTGGTGAGTGTGACATGGCTTGATGGGCGTAGCTTGGTGGGCGAAGCAGGACACCCAGGAGATAGAGAATAGATGGGGGCGGGGCCAGCCAGAGGTGGTATTTACCGGTTCTCCGAACAACTCATACCTTCCACTACCGGTTCTCCAGAACTGGTCAGAACCTGCTGAATACCACCTCTGGTTGAGGGCTCTCTGTAGTATGAACTATGAGCTACATACACCATGGGGACCACTGCTACACTTTAGTATCGAATACGAGACAGACCAAACTGGACTATAAGACAGATCAAATGAAGAGTAGGAAAACAGAATCATCTCTTTTTTCCAGCGCAATTAGCAATAGCAATAGCAATAGCAGTAGACTTATATACCGCTTCATAGGCCTTTCAGGCCTCTCTAAGCGGTTTACAGAGAGTCAGCATATTGCCCCCAACAATCTGGGTCCTCATTTTGCCCACCTCGGAAGGATGGAAGGCTGAGTCAACCCTGAGCCGGTGAGATTTGAACCGCTGACCTGCTGATCTAGCAGTAGCCTGCAGTGCTGCATTTAACCACTGCGCCACCTTGGCTCTTAGTTGGCTAATTAGGTTGGTGATTCCTAAATTAAAAATAGTTCTGCTTTGGGAAAGATAACCAACCCATCTGTGCATTAGAATTCACTAGAGAACAAGTTCTTGTTCTATGTGCGGCATCTCAGCCAAGAACATTCATCTGCCAAGCATAACAGCTACACATTTTAATTCATTGAGGTCTTTTTTTTTTTTCAATTTACGATGGTGGCTAGTTAACATGATTGTTTCCCCAGGTAAAGTCAGATGATGGAGTGTTCTGCAAAAGAAACCTGGCATGTGTTCAGACAACGCATTGAAGGAGCTCCCTGAAAAGATTTAGCTCTTGCATTCACGCAACGCATTAAGCTTGGTTAATATTAACCTAGATTAGAGAAGGTTATCTGGTTTTGATGGCACATCGTACAATCCCTTCCTCTTTGCTTGGATGATGTTCAGGGAGGAGGAGGAGAGGAGGAGGAGGAGAAGAGGAAGAGAAGGAGAGGGAGAAGAATGGCTATTATTATCTCTCTTTAATAGCAGTATAGCAATAGCAGTAGACTTATATACCGCTTCATAGGCCTTTCAGGCCTCTCTAAGTGGTTTACAGAGAGTCAGCATATTGCCCCCAACAATCTGGGTCCTCATTTTACCCACCTCAGAAGGATGGAAGGCTGAGTCAACCCTGAGCCGGTGAGATTTGAACCGCTGACCTGCTGATCTAGCAGTAGCCTGCAGTGCTGCATTTAACCACTGCGCCAGTGCTGCATTTAACCACTGCTAGGATACTAGCAGAAGGAGGAGGAGAGGAGGGGAGGGGAGGGGAGGAGGAAAGGAGGAGGAGAAGGAGAAGAATGATGATTATTATACTACATGGAAAAATCTAAAACTCTAAATATAGGAGGAGAAGGGGAGGAGAAAGAGGAGAAGGAGAGAAGGAAAAGGGGAGAAGAGGAGTGAAGAGGAGGAGGAGGAGGGGAGGAGGAGAAGGATGATTATTATTACCTGTGAGATACTAGAATACTAGCTGGAAAGAGGAGGAGAAGAAGAGGAGGAGGGGAGGGGGAGGAGAAGAAGAAGAAGAGGAGGAGGAGGAGGAGGAGGAGGAAGAGGAGGAGGAGGAGGAGGAGGAGGAGGAGGAGGAGGAGGAGGAGGAGGAGGAGGAGAAAAATTATTATTATTATCTCTCTATAAGATACTAGGATACTAGATGGAAGAAGGAAGAGGAGGAAGAGGGCGGAGGAGGAGGAGGAATGTAGTAATGGATATATTAAAAATGCCCCTCATTTCTATCCAACTTTCAACCAGTGACCTTCTGCATGCCAGGAAATGTTATAACTACTAGGCTTTTTGGAAACCCATTCATAATAGTAGCTGCCACAAAGCCGCCCCAGGTGAAGTGCCAGTCCTGTCCCTACGTGCAGTGGTAAATAAAAGTGCAAAGTAGGAAGTGAAACACAGCAAGCAGTTAAATCAACACAACCTGGGAAGTTTCAGCACGGAGGACATTTTCCCGGTGACCTGGGAGTCATTTAACTTCCCATCTGATGTGGTTGATAGCTTCTTCTCATAGCCATGAAATATGTTTTTGCACCCTGTTCAAAGTGATTCAAAGCACCTTTCTCTGCATCCGGAGCATCTTTCTGCACAGCGCTACCATCTGCCTCCTTTACAATTTTCAGAAATACGTCTCTCTTAATGAATGGCAACTTTATGCTGAAATATCACCAATCCAGGAGGGAGAAGAGAACCCAGCCAAAAATGTGGTGCTCTAAAACCTAGTCCCCCATCCCCCAAGTCCTTAGTGGACTTTCTTCCCTGTTATTAATACAGATTGGCATATCCTGCAAAGGGGATATAGATAGATAGATAGATAGATAGATAGATAGATAGATAGATAGATAGATAGATAGATAGATAGATAGATAGATAGATAGATAGATAGATAGATAGATAGATAATGGATGGAGATGATAGATATAGATAGATAGATAGATAGATAGATAGATAGATAGATAGATAGATAGATAGATAGATAGATAGATAGATAGATAGATAATGGATGATGATAGATAGATAGATAGATAGATAGATAGATAGATAGATAGATAGATAGATAGAGATAGAGATAGAGATAGAGATAGAGATAGAGATAGAGATAGAGATAGAGATAGAGATAGAGATAGAGATAGAGATGATTAGATATAGATATAGATATAGATATAGATATAGATAGATATAGATATAGATATAGATATAGATATAGATATAGATATAGATATAGATATAGATATAGATATAGATATAGATATAGATATAGATATAGATATAGATATAGATATAGATATAGATATAGATATAGATATAGATATAGATATAGATATAGATATAGTGTGTGTGTGTGTGTGTGTAAATCTATGTCTCTATTATCATCTATGAATCCTGTCTGTCTGTCTGTCTATCATCCGTCCGCCTATCCATCCATCCATCCATCCATCCACCTATCTATAATTATCTATCTCCTTATAATTCTCTATCTATCTATCTGACTCTATATCAACTATGTATCTATCATCCATCCATCCACCCACCCACCCACCCACCCACCTACCTACCTATCTACCTTACTCTACTTACTCTACTGCCGAGGTGGCGCAGTGGTTAGGGTGCAGTACTGCAGGCCACTTCAGCTGACTGTTATCTGCAGTTCAGCGGTTCTAATCTCACCTGCTCAGGGTTGACTCAGCCTTCCATCCTTCCGAGGTGGGTGAAATGAGGACCCGGATTGTTGTTGGGGGCAATATGCTGACTCTGTAAACCGCTTAGAGAGGACTGAATGCCCTATGAAGCGGTATATAAGTCTAACTGCTATAACTGCTATTGCTATTGCTATTCCTGTCTTCCTAACTACCTATCTACTTATCAATCTATCTATCATTATAGCCAATTTTATTGTATTTATTTTGTATAATGGCAATAAAGACTTTACTAATTATTTATCTCCTTATAATTATCTATCTACCGATCTGCCTCTATATCAACTATGTATCCTCTATCTATTATCTATTTATCTATTTATCTATCTATCTATCTATCTATCTATCTATCTATCTATCATCTGTCTCTTTATCTATCTGTGACTGTCTCTGTCTATTACTAATAGCCTCACTAAGGACCCCTGGAGAACTCAAAGTCCACCCTACTCAGCTGAGAACACGGCCACAGGAAGAATAAACGGAGCCGATGCTGGAAGAAATAATCATGACCCCATTGACAAAGTAGCCTTCCTCCTAACCACCAGGGGAAGGAAAGGAGGCGAGAACGTCATGCCTTCTCAAAAGACGTGTCCAGCCTCTCCAAAGAAGCTCATCTCTGCATCCTGCTGGGATTGAATTTCGCTAGCCTGCCAGTCCCCAGAGGTGGAGAGCTTGCAGACAAAGTTCCCATTGACATTTAGAGCTGCCACCAAGACTCATCTTTTGATGTAGACTTTTGCACAGAAGACCAAACTAGGACAATTATACGAATATATGTGTGTGTGTGTGTGTGTGTGTGTGTGTGTGTGTGTATGTATGTATGTGTATATATATATATATATATATGTATGTATGTATGTATGTATGTATGTATGTATGTATGTATATGTATATGTATATGTATATGTATATGTGTGTGTGTGTGTATATATATATATATATATATATATATATATATATATATATATATATATATATATATATATATATATATATATATATATATATATATATATATATATGTTATATTTATGCTGATAAATAAATAAAGGGAGACTAGTATAGATCTATTTCAAGCTATTTAGCTCTCATCAGCTAGCCACACCCTTACTGGGAATCGAACCTGTGCTCTATTGCCTCTAAGGCAGATGTGTTAACCATTGAGCTACAGGGCTCGACTCCTTATCAGCGAGGCCAGGGTGAAAGGTATATATTTAAAGTCACAACCCCTGGTATGCCCAAATATGGGAGGAAGGTCACACTTCCACTCTCTGTCTTCGGCTCGTCACAAGAGACCATCCAGACAGAAACCCAATATTTTTTACTGTTGCCTTTTTGTTATATTTTGTTATATTTTAGCTGATAAATTCTCTGTTCCTTCGGCTCATCACAATATATATATGTGTGTGTGTGTGTGTGTCTGTGTGTCTGTGTGTGTGTGTCTGTGTGTGTCTGTGTGTGTCTGTGTGTGTCTGTGTGTGTCTGTGTCTGTGTGTGTCTCTGTGTGTGTGTCTCTGTGTGTGTGTCTCTCTGTGTGTGTGTGTGTCTGTGTCTGTGTCTGTGTGTCTGTGTCTGTGTGTCTGTGTGTGTCTGTGTGTGTCTGTGTGTGTTTGTGTCTATGTGTGTGTGTCTGTGTGTGTGTGTGTTTCAGTATAACTTTGGAATGCCTCGAGCAATTTCAACCAAACATGGTACAGAGGACTTACTCTCTGGAGAAAAAAAAATACTGTGGGGGAGGGGGAGTAAGACACCCCTAGCACCTCTCAGGGTGTGTGTTGTGTTAAGATACAGCCTGTTGTGCCTTAAAATGGCTTCAACTGTACCACTGTAAAATGGCTTCTACTGTGCAGTGCGGTGGAGTTGCCATGGTAACGGCTTCACAGTACTGCACAAGGGTGCTCCCTCAGGTAAGGGGGAAAAATCTAACGTTAGAAATTACATTTGGCCCTGACATTTTTCTCCCTATTGCTAAATACTTGAGCAATGCCAGGTTATAAGTATAATCTTTATTACCATTGTACTTAAATACAATGAAATTGGTTATCAGCTAGTCTCTAATAAGGAAAGCAGGAGGAACATCATGCAAAGCTTGATATTTGTAAAATTGTTTCCCAGCCATCCTTTCCTGGCCTCCTCAGTTTCCTGCCTGCAGAACAGAGGTACAGGCAGCTTGTCAACTGTTTTAAACAGGAATGACAGTGACAGATTTTTCCCAGACGGGAAGACACCATCAGGAACCAAACAACCATTCCAATCCCACGTTGGAACGATATCAAATATCTGAATTTGTCCCTCAAACGTTGCCAGGCTTAGCAACGTTGGGAGGGACTGGAGCTGTATCTCCAGCTGACGAACAAAGACTTCCCAAAATTCGTGATATTCTAAATCATCACGTTTTCCGCACTTCAAAAAAAAAAATAGCCTGGAAAAAGCAGATTGGACCCTTTCCCGCTCTCCTTCGTTAAAGGAAGCTGTCATTTTCCAGCTGTAAAAATGGAAAACAAAAAAAAAATGTAAGATTAGCATCAGCTTTCATGAGAGTATACGAAATAATTTCTTAAGTTCACATGTGGGGTTTTTGCAAGAGGCTGCAAAGAAAAGGGTCAATTTATTTTCCAAAGCACCAGAAGGCAGGGCGAGAAACAACAGGTGGAAACCTATCAAGGAGAGAAGCAACATGGGATTGAAGAGAAACTTCCTAACAGTGAAGACAATAATAGCAGTTTGACTTATATACCGCTTCATAGGGCTTTCATCCCTCTCTAAGCGGTTTACAGAGTCAGCATATCGCCCCCAACAATCTGGGTCCTCATTTTACCCACCTCAGAAGGATGGAAGGATGAGTCAACCTTGAGCCGGTGAGATTAGAACCGCTGAACTGCAGATAACAGTCAGCTGAAGTGGCCTGCAGTACTGCACCCTAACCACTGCGCCACCTCGGCTCTTTAATGGAACAGCTTGCCTTCACCCACATTATGGGGGGGGGTTCATCACTGGAGGTTTTTAAAAAGAGACTGGACGGTCACTTGCCTTAAATGATGAGATGGCGAACCTATGGCACTCATGCCAGAGGTGCAGTGGTGGGATTCAGCCAGTTCGCACCTATTCGGGAGAACCGGTTGGTAACTTTCTAAGCAGTTCGGAGAACCGGTTGTTGGAAGAAATCTCATTTTGTTTTTTTCCACTTTACAGGGCTAATCCTGTAAGGAAGGCAGGAAGGAAACACCCTGGTGTTGTTTCTAGCCTAATCTTCATTGCCCTGCTTACAGAAACTGCCTCTCCAGTTAACCCTTATTACCATTGTAACAACTAAGGCGAAGTGCCCATCGACCTGAGTGACATTGACTTGGCCACGCCCACATGATCACATGACCACCGAGCCCCGCCTACCCAGCTGCTCATTAAGGCAGAGAACCGGTTGGTAAATTATTTGAATCCCACCACTGCAGAGGTGGCACACTGAGCCCTCTCTGTGGGCATTTGCACCATCACCAGCTGCTCTTCTGGTTTCTGTGCGCTGGCCAGCCGATCTATGTGGGCACCAGAGCACCAGAAAACAGTCTGAAAATGCCCCCCAAAACAGCCAAAAACAGCCCGCTTTTCGGGCCATTTTTCAGGCGTTTTTTACCTGTTTTTCAGGCTGTGTTTTAGCCCCCAAAATGCCCCCAAGAATGGCTTGAAAATAGCCTGAAATATAACCTGAAAAGGCCCTGAAAAACAGCCCCAAAATACAGTACAAAAATGGCCAAAAATGGCCCGAAAAGGACCTGAAATATAACCTGAAAAGTGCCAGAAAAATGGCTCAAAAATGACCAAAAATGGTTTGAAAATGGCCTGAAATATGGCCTGAAAAGGGCCCAAAATGGCCTTAAAATGGTCCAAATATCAGCCTGAAAATGGCCTGGAAAACAGTCTGAAAAAGCCCCCCAAACCGGCCTGAAAATGCCCCCCAAATGTCCCCCCATGTGCGTGTTGGCCAGATGGTCTTTGGGTTTCTAGCATTCTGGCGGTGCCGAAAAGATTCACCATCCCTGATGTAGTATCTTCTGCTTGATCAGGGGGCTGGACTAGAAGACCTCCGAGTTCCCTTCCAGCTTTATCCTGATTCTGAGTTGTTCTGTGCTCTGGCTGGGGTGAGCTTTGATGCTGCCCAGCCACTGTCTTCTTTGACAGTCTGGTTTCCTTTTACCGCTAAGTCTTCCTAAAGTAATTTCTTTCTCTAGTCAATTCCTCCACATGACAGGGGCAAAATAAGTGAGTTGCAGTTTCGTGATTTTGCCTTTCAGGGACATGTCGTGTGGTATGCGCTCCTGCATTTGCTTGTTAGTCACTTTTGCTGTCCAAGGAGCACGCAGGAACCTTTTCCACCACCACAGCTCAAATAAGCTGATTTTCTTCCTGTCTCGCTTTTTTTAAAGTCCAACTTTCACAACCATATGGGGAAAAGTGAGCTAAGCTTTAAAAAAATAGTTAAAAATAATGGCTTCCCTCGCATCCTAGGTACGGTGCTCACCTCTGCTTCTTAGCTGAGGGAGCCAGCGTTGTCCAGAGACATTTTTCATGGTCATGTGGCCAACATGGCTATGCATCAAAGGCACAGGGAACAGTGTTATCTTCCCACCGAAGTGGTACCTATTAATCTACTTGCATCTGCGAGCTTTTGAATTGCGAGGTGGACAGGAGCTGGAGCAGAGGTGGGTTCCTACCAGTTCGCACCTATTCGGTAGAACCGGTTCATCAAATCTACCGAACCGGTTAGAAGAGGTTCCACCAGTGGACCCGGAAAGCAGGCCACACCTACAGAAGAGGTTCCAAAAAATTTTGAAACCCACCACTGGATAGGATTATTCTACACTATCATGCTCATATTTGTAAAACTCAGTGCCTCTGTGAAAGGTAAGGATGACTACTGCGTTTGTGGTGCAATCAGAACCTTGCGTGTGTTGAAGTTGTTTTAACGCAAACCAAAGATGCCTTTTAAAAAACAAGTTTACATCCTATTCTTATGCATGCCAGTGCTGTGTGTGAGGTAATTTAAGGTGGTTCTGTTAAGGAGGTAATTTAAGGTCGGCATCTTCATATCCGGTCACATGGGCGGCAAGCCACTCCCATCCGGTCACATGGGCGGCAAGCCACCCCCACAAAGGAGGCCACACCCACAGAGTAGGTTCGAACAATTTTTGAAACCCACCACTGAGCTGGAGCAAGGAATGGGAGCTCACCCTTTGCACAGAGCTCAGGTCTTGAACCCCAGCTGTCAGCTCTCCAGTTGACAAGCTCAGCATCTTTAATTGCTTAGCCATTGCCCCCCCCAAAAAAACCAGAGTAATTGTCAAGTGTCAAAGTGTATTCAGGCCACTTTCACTTTTACTGCTTCTCAGCTTGGCAACGGACTATGAGGGGAGGAGAGGGGGACTTGGAATGCAGATTTTAAACATCAAGCAGTTAATCTGTGAGAACCAAGGTCACGTCAGCAGGTGGTGGCCAGACTTTCAGGGCATTTTCTCATAACAATATTGTGAAGCTCAATTGGACAATGTGATCTGCATTAATAGGAGGGGGAGGGAGGATTCTATACTTTAATTACCATGTTTTTGGAGTATAAGACGCATCTTTTCCCCCCAAAAAAGAGGGTGAAAATCTGGGTGCGTCTTATGCACTGAATACAACATTTTTGGCCTTCCTGAACTCTACACCCTTCACAAAAATGGATGTGCAGAGGGTTTGGGAGGCCTGCAAAGTGCTCCTGGGGGCTGGGGAGGACAAAAACGAGCTAAAACTGCTCATTTTATCCTCATTTTTGTCCCCACCCCCCCAGCCCCCAGGATCACTCTACAAGCTCCCTAAAGGCAATGCATGCCCTTTTTGGGCAAAAAATGGGCGTGTTTTTGTGAAAAATGGGCTGTTTTTGCTCATTTCCCCCACCTCAGCCCCCAGGAGTACTTTACAAGCCTCTCAATCTCTCTGCATGCCCCATTTTTCACAAAAAATAAGGCGTGCAGAAGGTTTGGGAGGTCTGCAGAGTGCAAACACTTTTTAAAAAATGTACCTCTTCAAAATTTTGGTGCGCCTTGTACTCTGAAAAATACGGTATATTGAATTAGCCCAGAAATTAGGCAGAGCTGGTTTTGCTTTCATTCTGTGCCGAATTGATGTACACAATAAAGCTTTGCATTAAGATTCAGATTCAGATTCAGATTTAGTTTATTTGTATTTGAATGGGTCGTCTCATCCGAGCTGGCTGAGTTGGGCTCGTCAGTCGGAGCCTTGGCAGAAATAACATCTTAAGCCTCTTCTTTGCCATTTGCTTAGGCCCAAGGGAGAGGCAAAACCAACGCACAAATCAGAGAAGAACAATTAACTCAGGAAGAAGAAGTCCACTTCAGATCATTTTGACCAAGGTTTCCCCTAAAAGGTGGAGCATTTTCTGGTTCTTTCCCCTATGCTGGAGCTCGGCTGCTTATTAAGCCAATCCTCCACTTTAAAGATGCACGCAAGGACTCAACTCTTTGTGCCTGACAAAGATGGCACAAGATTTTTGTGAGTCAGTTATCAATACGTTTTGACAGGTGGGAAAGGTTCTTGTCTGGGCCCTGAGATAGCAAATCTCAATGAATTAGACTACTATCTACCTTAAACAGAGGTGGGTTTGTTGAAAAGGTTTTTATTTTCCATTTTTTTCATTTTCATACAATCACATGTATACTGTGCATAGCCGGGGCCATACAACATTAAACAATAATCACAGCAATTCCTCTTGTCAACAATACCCCCAAAAATAGAAACCCAATATACCTCTTCCACTCTCCGTACACCTCTTTCTTCCACCCCCCTCCAACTTTCTATCTTCCCTCCATCATCCCCCTCTAGCCTACTTCCCCTCCCCCTCTACCACTCCTCTCTCCCGATAGCAATAGCAATAGCAGTTAGACTTATATACCGCTTCATAGGGCTTTCAGCCCTCTCTAAGCGGTTTACAGAGTCAGCATATTGCCCCCAACAACAATACGGGTCCTCATTTTACCCACCTCGGAAGGATGGAAGGCTGAGTCAACCCTGAGCAGGTGAGATTTGAACAGCCGAACTGCAGAACTGCAGTCAGCTGAAGTAGCCTGCAGTGCTGCATTTAACCACTGCGCCACCTCGGCTCTATATCCACTCCCTCCCTTCCTTCTCACCCTCCCTCCCATCCTCTCTCCCATCCCTCTCTACCCATCTTTCTTCTATCCCACTCCTCCTCCCCTTGGAGTATTTCCACTATATGTCAATATACTTAACTTATCCTATTTTCACAGAGAAATTAAAGAGAAACAGTATACATGTGAAGTTGCATTACATTGAAATCTAACACATAGTATATATCCCTCCCTCCCCCCTCCCTCCCTCTCAACACCCCACCTCCCTCCCCCCCCACATAGGTGGGTTTCACATAAGTTTACCACCGGTTCACCCCGCATGTGCAAGCTCGCTATATGAGCATGTGCGCCTTCTGTGCATGTGCTTTGCTTGTGCGTGCAGCTTGCACGCATGCATGTGGCTTAGAAAACATGGCTAAATAGGACGGCATAGAGTGGGGGCAGGTGGGTCCGCCAGCAGGTTGCCACTACCGATTCACCCAAACCAGTCTGATCCGGCTGAATACCACCTCTGACCTTAAGTCAAGGCAGTTTCCTAGGCGCCTTAAAATCTACTCTCTAAAATAAGGAACTGAATTAAAGTCGCAATATTAAGCACACCGAAAACCAAGTGGATACCAGAATATATGTGACAGGCAAAACAACAAATAGCACATTCACATCTTCTAGTACGTGAGTTGATTAGGTTTTTAGCACCTTCTCTCTCTGCGTGTGGCTGCTTTAAATACAAAGTATGATGTTTCTCTTGGTGTTTTGAGAACTGATGTATTTTTTTTCTTTTCTTACTTTTTTAATTTAAGAAAGGTTATCAACCACACTCAATGTGTAGTCCTCAATGGAACTGCATCTACATGGAGGGACGTATGCAGTGGAGTACCCCAAGGCTCTGTTTTAGGCCCAGTACTCTTCAACATCTTCATCAATGATTTGGATGAGGGAATAAATGGAGAACTCATCAAATTTGCAGATGACACCAAGCTGGCAGGAATAGCCAACACTCCAGAAGACGGGCTTAAGATACAGAAGGATCTTGACAGACTTGAACATTGGGCACTATCTAACAAAATGAAATTCAATGGTGAAAAGAGTACGGTTCTAAATTTAGGCAAGAAAAACCAAATGCACAGGTACACTATAGGTGGTATCTTGCTCTATAGTAGTAATTGTGAAAGGGATCTTGGAGTCCTAGTGGACAACCGTTTAAATATGAGCCAGCTATGTGCAGCAGCTGCCAAAAACGCCAACACACTTCTAGGCTGCATAAACAGAGGGATAGAATCACAGTCAACATTAAGTGTTAATACCACTTTATAATGCCTTGTTTATAATGCCTTGGTAAGGCACACTTGGAATACTGCATTCAGTTTTGTAGAAAAGATGTGGAGACTCTAGAAAAAGGGCAGAGAGAGCAACAAAGAGATTAGGGACTGGAGGCTGAAACATATGAAGAACAGTTGCAAGAACTGGGTAGGTCTAGTTTAATGAAAAGAAGGACTAAGGGAGACATGATAGCAGTGTTCCGATATCTCAGGGGTTGCCACAAAGAAGAGGGAGTCAAACTATTCTCCAAGGGACCTGAGGGTAGAACAAGAAGCAATAGGTTGGGGTTAGGGTTAGGGTTAGAGTTGGACTAGAAGACATCGAAGGTCCCTTCAAACTCTCTTAATTCTGTGATACGCCACGTACTCAATAAATAATTAAAGAAACGATCGTTGTTCTGTTATATATATCCACCTACTCCATTGCCTGGCAATGCAGCAATTAACCCTGAACACACAGAAGGAATAATGGAAGCCAAATCTTTGGATGGGCTCCAACTCCAGGAAACTCCTGAGTCAACAGCAGCTGCATTTTAAATCAACCCTTAAGCTATCGCTTCCTAATGATTCTCAAAAACTGACAGGTTTATTCATATAGTTCAGCCTGTGCACTTACCCCTCAAGGGTTTTTGAACACTTCTCCCCGTCCTCCAGGGGATTTATGCAAATGTTGAACTCTTAAGAGAGTTTCCCACTTGGCAATATTATACCAAGTCTTTTTTTTTTTGCAACTAAATGTGAGCTGAAATTGGGCCGGGCTGGTGAGCGCTGAGTGGCATAGTTTCATAGCTTCATCCGCCTTCAGGCCAGGATAGCTTTGCATAAGCCCCATTATACAGAAGAAACCTATTTGTAGGGTAGGATAAGAAGAAATCGCCTCCCTGGCCTTTTCCCTCAGCTCCTTCCTTTTAAAACAAAAAAAACTGTAGTTTGAGATGCTCTGTTAACGAGGAAATTTGGGTCCAAGCTGCTCCAAATGAACATATTTTCCCTTTTGTTCTGCTAAAAAATCCAATAATTGTACTTTTTCCCAGCAATAATAACTGTTATTGTTGTTATTAATGAAGAGGAAGAGGGAGGAAGGGAGGGCGGAGGGGAGGGGAGGGAGGAAGGAAAAGAAGATGAAGGAAAAGAAAGAAAGAAAGAAAGAAAATGAAGGAAGAAAAAGAAAGAGAGAAAGAAGGGAGGGAGGGAGAAGGAGAAGGAGGAGAGGGAGAAGAAAGGGAGGAAGGGAGGGAAAGGAAGATGAAAAAGAAAGAAAAGGAAAGAAAGAAAGAAAGAAAGAAAGAAAGAAAGAAAGAAAGAAAAAAGAAAGAAAGAAGGAAAGAAAGAAGGGAGGGAAGGAGGGAGGGAGGAGGCAAAAGGAAGATGAAGGAAGAAAAAGAAAGAGGGAGGGAGGGAGGAGGAAAAGGAGGAGGAGAGGGAGAAGAACGGGAGGGAGGGAGGGAAAGGAAGATGAAAAAGAAAGAAAAGGAAAGGAAGGAAGGAAGGAGGCAAAAGGAAGATGAAGAAAAAGAAAGAGAGAAAGAAGGGAGGGAGGGAGGAGGAGAAGGAGGAGGAGAGGGAGAAGAAAGGGAGGGAGGGAAGGGAAGATAAAAAAAGAAAGAAATGAGGGGGGAGGAGGGGAAAGGAAAATGGAAAAAGAAAGAAAAAAGAAAAAAGAAAGGAGGGAGAGAGGGAGGGAGGGGGGAGGAGAGGAAAGGAAGATGAAGGAAGAAAAAGAAAGGAAGGAAGAAGGAAGGAAGCGAGGAAGGAAGGAAGAGAAGAAAGGAAGGAAGGAAGGAAGGAAGGAAGGAAGGAAGGAAGGAAGGAAGGAAGGAAGGAAGGAAGGAAGGAAGGAAGGAAACCCATTTTTATTTTACTTTATTCGAGCGTGGCCTGTGTTTTAGGGAAAAGAGAGAAAATGGAAGAATCTCCCTTAAAACAAAAGTCACTTTATATCCACGGCTTCCACCGATGAGCACCTGAGCTGCATTGTGGCACAGATTGAAAGGAGGGAAAAAAGTCATTTTATTGCCTATAATAAAAAAGCCGTTCTTATTATTCATACAAATTACTCATAATTGCTCATGCCTGGGGAGCATCTTATCAACCTGAGTGGGAGAGAGAGCGAAGATGAGCACAGAATCGCTTCTCCATAGGACAAAATTGATTCCTTTCCCCTTCTCCAGCTTTTGGGAGTTTCTTCGCATTGCTCCTTGCAGAGAAAATGCCATGTTTCTCTTTATATTCCCTTTGGTGTGTATTTCCTCCAGGAGAAACATGCGCATGCAGTCCTCGACTTACAACAGTACATTTAGTGACCATTCAAAGTTAGAACAGCACTGAAGAAAGTGACGTGGGACCCTATTTCACACTTAACGACCATTGCAGCATCCCCATGGACACATAGTCAAAATCCAGACACTGGGCAACTGACTCATATTTATGACCATTGCAATGTCCTGGGGGTCACGTGATATCCCTTTTGCGACCGTCGGACAAGCAAACTCAAGGGGGAAGCCGGATTCACTTAACAACTGTGTGACTCATCTAACAACTGCAATGATTCACTTAACCCCCGTGGCAAAAAAAGGTCGTAAAACGGGGCAAAACTCACTTCACCAACGTCTTGCTGGGCAACATAAATTCTGGCCTCAACTGTGCTCATAACTCGAGATGAGAAAGTTGCATTAAATAGTTAATATATAAGGATGATACGGACATAGATCGAATTTATCCACATGGTTATATGGGTTTTTTTTTTTCAACTGCTTTCCTGAAATATATGCATTGGGATGTTGGGAGAAATATCCTTCTGGGTCCAGTTCCAAATGAGTGGAAAGACACTGGATTCATGAAAGTTGCTTGGAAAGAAGGTTTATTGATGTTGGACAGGAAAACATGGTTTGAGGTTCTGGAGAAAAAGGGAAGAGATCAGGGGTGGGTTTCAACCAGTTCGCGGCGGTCCCCGCGAACCGGTTGGTCGGCGAACCCGGAAGTAAGTAACTTCCGGGAACGCTGAAGGGCCCACCCGCCCGCCCGCGCTCCTTACCGGTCTTTGAAGGCTTCTGCGCTTCCACGCAGGCGCATGGCACATACAGCGCCTGCGCGATTCTCCGCGAGCAGCTGGATGGCACATACAGCTGATAACCAAATTTCGTTCTCCGCGAGCAGCTGGAGCATCGCGCAGGCGCTAAGATGCATGAGAAACTATTATTATTATATTATTAATTGCGGCACAATTCAGTAGCACAAATGATCCATTGGAATTTGTGCAAGAATTATAATATTAAAACAGCAACAAACTGGTGGGAACATCAGCCTGAAAAAGTCACCGAAAATCAGATGGTGAAGATCTTGTGGGATTTCTGTATACAAACCGACAAAATACTGGCGCATAATACACCAGACATCACACTGGTTGAGAAAAACAAGGTTACAATCATAGATATTGCAATACCAGGTGATAGCAGGGTCGACGAGAAGGAACATGAAAAAATCGCAAGATACCAGGACTTAAAAATCGAAATTCAACGACTATGGCACAAACCAGCAGTGATAATTCCAGTGGTAATTGGCACACTGGGTGCTATTCCAAAAGCACTGGAATTACATTTAAAACAGTTAAAAATTGACAAAATCACCATCAGTCAAATGCAAAAAGCCGCACTGCTTGGATCTGCACGCATATTATGAAAATACGTTACGACGTCCTAGGCCCCTGGGTGGAGCCCGACTAGCAAGCAATGCCGAATCCGGCGAAACAACTGGCCGCTGTGATACAATTGTATAATAATAATAATCTGCACAAATGCCATTAAGGCCAAAATCGAAAAATCCTCTGATGATGCCAAATGCAGACTTTGCAAAGAAGCTGATGAAACTGTTGATCACATACTCAGCTGCTGTAAAAAAATCGTACAAACTGATTATAAATTGCAGCACAATTCAGTAGCGCAAATGTTCCATTGGAATTTGTGCAAAAATTTTAAGATTAAAGCAGCAACAAACTGGTGGGAACATCAGCCTGAAAAAGTCACCGAAATCAGATGGTCAAGATCTTGTGGGATTTCCGTATACAAACGGACAAAATACTGGCGCATAATACACCAGACATCACACTGGTTGAGAAAAATAAGGTCACAATCAATAGACATTGCAATACCAGGTGATAGCAGGGTCGACGAGAAGGAACATGAAAAAATCGCAAGATACCAGGACTTAAAAATCGAAATTCAACGACTATGGCACAAACCAGCAGTGATAATTCCAGTGGTAATCGGCACACTGGGTGCTATTCCAAAAGCACTGGAATTACATTTAAAACAGTTAAAAATTGACAAAATCACCATCAGTCAAATGCAAAAAGCCGCACTGCTTGGATCTGCACGCATATTACGAAAATACGTTACGACGTCCTAGGCCCTGGGTGGGGCCCGACTAGTAACCAATGCCAAATCTGGCGAAACAACTGGCTGCTGTGATACAATTGTATAATAATAATAATAATAACAACGACAATGACAATGATAATAATAATACCTGGTGATACACGAATTGAAGATAAGGAGCAAGAAAAAATCACAAAGTATCGGGACTTGCAAATAGAAGTTGAGCAACTGTGGAAAAGGAAATCGAGTGTTGTCCCAATTGTAATTGGAGCCCTTGGAGCAATACCTAAAGGGCTACCTGGCTATTTGGAAATTCTAAATTTATCGGAATTGAACATTCTGACTCTACAAAAAACCATCCTACTTGGAACAGCTTATATCCTCCGACATTACCTTAACATTCCTAGGTCCTTGGTTAGGACTCGAGCTGTTGAGCTACCAACCAGCCCAAAAGCTGTGAATCTCACCAAAGATTAACCACACAATCATCATCATCATCATCATCATCATCATCATCATCATCATCATCATCATCATCATCATCGTCAAACGCAGATCTCAGCTTGTTTTACCCGAGGTCAAACATGCCTCCCTTCTCCTCCTTTTTCATGTACTTTGTTATACAGGAGCAATTTATTGATTGGAAACCCTTTACAAGAACAATGAAAAGATTGCAATCTTAATGGCCTCTCATTCATAAAGCCTTAATTAAGTAACATTTAGAGTCTTGTAAAGCTTCTCCCCCCCCCCCCCGCCTCTCTGCGCCTGTTTTGCAGAGTTTAATTGATTCCATGGATCCTTTTGTGTAAATAAAATAAGGACAGGGAAGGAAGAGCTATTTAGCATCTGAAAGCAGGAAGAGTACAGATTAACATAGTTGGAAGGGACCTTGTAGGTCATCTAGTCCAACCCCTCAACCAGTAGATGTAGTAGGACAGAATTTGGGATAATTTTTTCCCCCAGAAGGTTCTTTGGTTGTTTTTTTTCATGGACATCAAAGGCCCATTTTAAGAATTGAACGGCAGTTTCCATGTATTTTTGATCTCACCATGTCCGGAAACTGAATTCTGTTTTCAACAAGGGTTCTAGGATCACAAAAAGCTGATCAGGAGTTGCATCAGAGGTGGGTTCCTACCTGTTCAGACCGGTCCAGCTGAATAGGTAGTAACTTGGCCGGCCACGCCCCCCAACTGGCACCACCATCTTGTTTGTTGATTCTGCGCATGCTTCAGAAGCATTTTTTTAACCTACTGCGCATGCGCGCGTAGCAAGCGAGCGCCCAAAGCACATTCCCGAATGAACCAGAAGTAGAAGAAGCTGGACCCCTCCCCTGAGTTATCGTATTTTTCAGAGTATGAGACGCACCAGAGTACAAGGTTTTGAAGAGGCAATTTTTTAAAAAAAAGGTTTTGCACTCTGCAAACCTCCCAAAAACAGTCCATTTTTTTGTGAAAACGGGGCCTTTTTTTGGTTAAAAAAAAGCATGAATAGCCCTTAGGAAGCTTATAGAGTGCTCCTGGGGGCTGGGGGGGGGCAAAATTGAGAAAAAACGGCCCATTTTTTTGCTCATTTCTACCCTCCCCAGCCCGCAGGAGCTCTCTGAAAGCCTTCTAAAGGCTATGCACAACCATTTTGGTGAAGGGGGCGGGATTTGGGGAGGCAAAAAATGCTGTATTCAGTGTATAAGATGCACCCAGTTTTTCAGTGTCTTTTTTGTGGGAAAAAGGTGCATCTTATACTCCAAAAAATATGGTACATAGGGCTTCGGGACCACAGATTTTCCAAGCCTAAAATAATATGTCTTCAATTCAAACCTTTATTGTCAGAGTACAATATATGAACAATGAGATTGGCTGAGCCTCCCTTTGTGCACACACACCTCCAAAACAATACAACTCACAATGAAAGGCAAAAAATCACTAGCCCACGGAATCCTACTAACAAACACCCAGCCCTATTGCACCATGTGAATTTATTGCACGCTGCACAGGCTCCACAAGTCAATTACACTGTCGTATTTTTCAGAGTATAAGATGCTCCGGAGTATAAACACCTTAGTTTTGGGGGGAGGAAAATAAGAAAAAGAAAATTCTGCCTACCAGCATCCATGGTATTTATCTGGCTAGCATCCTGTCAGTACGTGAGAGAGTTGAGGGCTGTTTGGAAACAGACAGTATTTGCTGTGTGAGCAACAAGGAAGGAGACAGCAAAGAGCCTGGGCGTGGCTTGTTCTGTACTAAAACTGCCTGCTGTGCTGATATCTGAAACTAAAACTGAAAGTGAAACTTCTCTCCTCTGCTGAACTACCGCCTGCTTTTGGTATTGTATATTTACTTCATGTGTTATGTTATATTTAAAGAGAAGTTATTGAGTCCTGTTGAATCAGTTACTTGGGTGTGCTTTCTGGATGTGATTGCTGCTGCAAACTCTGGCACGTCCTTGCAGCACATTACTGCAGCCTGATTCAGCATGAGCAGCTGATTGGCAGGTGGATCGGCCTCCCGGAATACTCCAAATCAGCTGTCTGAGGCTGCAGGGATTGCCACAGACCATCACCTCCTTTTTGGCTACATTTGGTGTATAAGACGCACCCAACTTTTCACTGTCTTTTAGAGGTGTGGAGTGCGTCTTATACTCTGAAAAATACGGTATTTTTCATTCAGGAGTCTTGACAGCCCATGGATAAAAACTGTTCTTCAGCCTGTTTGTGCGGCTGGCTATGTTTCTATATTTCCTTCCAGATGGTAGGAGAATAAAAGGCTGACCAAGGTGTGAGTCAGAATAAGGCATTGGAGGGAAAGCTGAGTCAACCTTGAGCCTGGTGAGATTTGAACTGCCAAATTGCAGGCAGCTGGCAGGCAGCAGGCATAGCCTGCAGTACCGCCCTTTAACTACTGCGCCACCATGGCTGGCCTGACTGATGGTGCTCCTCTCCATTCTGTTCATTTCTTCAGCGAGCGTCTCTTTTACAACATTGAAACAACCCTGGGAAACAATGGACATGAAAAAAAAAAGGCCATTCATCTACGGTACATAAATTTTAACTTTCCTTCCCTTACACTTGTTGGAGACACCAGCTAATTAGAGGGATGTATCAATTCATAGGAAGACCATTACCGCGTGAGAAAACTCGCCATTAATTTCGCTATGCTTAGATTTATTGTTGGTTCAGTCACAGGCAGGGAAGCTCAGCAATTAAGCATGACAGGACAAAGCTAAATTGGCGAGAATAAAAAGGGTCAGGGTCTTTAACTTGTAGCAAACTTGAGTTGATCTTTTCTCTTTGATTTCCCTACGGAGATCCTCTAAATAGTGGATTCTATTCTAGATTCATTCCCTCCCTCCCTCCCTCCCTCTCTCTCTCTCTCCATCTGTCTGTCTGTCTCTGTCTCTGTGTGTGTCTGTCTGTCTGTCTCTCTCTCTCTCTGTGTCTCTCTCTTTTGAGTTTCCATTCATTCAAAATTAACTATGATAAGTGCTCCATATTAAGGAGATGCATTCAGGAATTTGGCTATGGCCTAATCCTTGCCATCCTGCGTGGAATTGTCTTGTGGCAAGTTGTCCTTGTTGTGACATGCCAGTGGTCAGCAGATTCAGACAGTGGGAGTTTGGGGAGGAAGATGGGCCAGTCCTGGAGTCTGGGGAAGGCTCTGATGAGGGCTCTGTGTCGGAGGCAGAGAGGGGGCCAGGGCCATCTGACAGTTATCAGCTGCCTTCAGAGTCAGACATCAGTGAGGCAGAAGAACAGCTGGAGCGTACAAACAGTTTTGGCTAGAATCAGAGACAAGGGCCTCCGCCCTTGTAAAGTCACTGCACCAAAAGTCGAATTCCTAGGGTGCGTGATCGATGGGTCTGTGATTTACCCGACCTCACAAAAAATAAAAGCCATTAAGGAAGCACACCTCGAAATCAGACCAAGCTACAGGCGTTCCTCGGGCTCCTTAACTTCTGCAACGTGGTTCCACCACAAATGCATGAATGACAAAAGCGTGCCTGACTAAACTGCAGTGACAAAACCGCGCCGACGAATGAGCGCTGAAGCACGCCGACAACAGTGCACCAACAGAAGCGCGCTGTAACCCTAACCCTAAACCAAACCCTAAACCTAACCCTAAATCTAACCCTAAACCTTACCTTAACTTAAATTGCGCTTCTGTCGGCGTGCTTTTGTTGGCGCACTGTTGTCAGTGCGCTTTTGATGTTCGCGCATTTGTCGGGTCACGCTGCAGCGTCTTTCTCAAACAGAAAGCGACAGTTGCTGAACCACTACATCGCCTCCTAGCCAAGAACGCAAAACCGAGGCCACAGCATTCACCGCCGTAAAAAGGCTATTATCAGCAGACTCGTTCCCTAGTACCTGAACTGCGCAGGTCAGGCAGAACTACGCAAAAGCTCGCCTACCTGCGTGACTACGTCACAAATTAGACTGTTCCATCCTAGAGGGGAGGGGTGTTAGATATTCCCCCCACCACCACTGACAGGATGCAAGAGGTTTCCACCAAGGTCCTCTGTTCCGGCGGTTGGATCTCATTGGCTAAGAGGTCTGACCGATACCTTTAAAAGAGGATGCTGCCCAACCATTCCCCAGCCGGATGTTTACTTGACTGGCAATAAAGAGCTGTTGTTTACTGAGCCCTTTGTGTCTCCTTTACCCGATCCAACAGAGTGTGTGTGTGTGTGTGTGTGTGTGTGTGTGTGTGTGTGTGTGTGTTGAAAGGCAGCTTTGAAGCATTCTAAGGCAAAGTTGAAGGCACATCACACAATACGGGGGTGTGTGTGTATGGCCGCGTTGCCTTCAACGAAAGCCGAACACAACAGCAAAAAGGCAACTGACAAATTCACCCGCTTAAAATTGAAACAAAATGGGAAAAGGATTTGGTTTCTTCCCCCCCCCCTCCCCTTTTCCTATCGCTAATCAGAGGAAGATTGAAGATCGTTTAACAAAAAGCTATCCTAAGCTCTAAAAGGCCTGCCTTGGCTGTCAGTTTCAGGCGCCGTCGTCAGAGCTCTGAAGTGCTTTGGAAACGTATAATTAAAATAATGCTCTCCCCTTCCTTTGTCTTCTTGTGATAGGAGACTTGCCAGCAACCCCAAACAGCCTTAAGTACTGCCCGGAGTACAGCTTGGAGAGAAATCTCTGCGTTTTCTCCAGTAGGTATTTGAACAAGATTAATGAGTTCTAGCAACATGCCAAGTCAATCTGTTCCTTCTGTCAATCAAGCCCAATAGAACACGGATCTCAGTCTCACTTGATGAGTTTTTAGGAAGATGCAAAAGGGTGGCGGTTTGGTGTGGTGGTGTGGGGGGGGGGTTGGTTTTGTTTTCACTTTAATTAAACCAGGATTTCAAATGAGCATTCCACTTTATTCTGAGAAGTGTGTGTCAGGCATGACTCTAACCTTCCTATTAAGACTTCTGTTCTCAAGGAAGAAATTGTGTGGCTAAGAGCATCCCCCCCCCCCCATCTGCCATATGGACAAGCAGAATCTTCTTGAAATATTGATGAAATTATCTCTTAGTTGGGGTGGGGGTGGGGCAGAGGTGGCTTCCTACCAGTTCGCACCTATTCGGTAGAACCGGTTCGTCAAATCTACCCAACCGGTTAGAAGAGATTCCACCAGTGGACCCGGAAAGCAGGCCACACCTACAGAAGAGGTTCCAAAAACTTTTGAAACCCACCACTGGTCCTTGGATATGATTATTCTACCCTATCATGCTCGTATTTATAAAACTCAGTGCCTCTGTGAAAGGTAAGGATGACTACTGCGTTTGTGGTGCAATCAGAACATTGCATGTGTTGAAGTTGTTTTAACGCAAACCAAAGATGCCTTTTAAAACACAAGTTTACATCCTATTCTTATGCATGCCAGTGCTGTGTGTGAGGTAATTTAAGGTGGTTCTGAAAAGTGTTGTCGGCATCTTCATATCCGGTCACATGGGCGGCAAGCCACTCCCATCCGGTCACATGGGCACCAAGCCACTCCCACAAAGGAGGCCACACCCACAGAGTAGGTTCGAACAATTTTTGAAACCCACCACTGGGGTGGGGGAAGGAGAGACACTTCAAAGATGTCACATTAAGGTTACCAACTAAAAATAAAATATTTTAGATATCTGGGTGGTAAACATGGGCCATCGGGATGGATGGAAAAGCTCAAAAGTACTAGATATTAGACTGCTAAATCCCTTAAGTCACAGTACTGACGCTTTTTTTCTGGATTTATGTGGTTTGCAACAAGTTTAATTCTGTTGCGCTGTTCTGTTTATCGTTATAAGATAGGCTGTGTTGTGTTGTGTTATATGTTATGTTACGTTACATTGTGTCTTATGATGTACCGTATTTTTCGGAGTATAAGACGCAACTTTTCCCAACCAAAAAAGAGGGTGAAAATCTGGGTGCGTCTTATACACTGAATACAGCCTTTTTGGTCTCCTGAAACCCCACCCCCTTCACAAAAATGGCTGTGCATAGCCTTTAGGAGGCTTCCAGAGTGCTCTACAAGCCTCCTAAAGGCTATGCATGCCCCTTTTTTGGCAAAAAAAGGGGCAATTTTTGCAAAAAATGGACCATTTTTTGCTCACCCCCACCAACCCCCAGGAGCACTTTGCAGGCCTGTCAAACTCTCTGCATGCTCCATTTTTTACAAAAAAAAATGAGGCAGGCAGATGGTTTGAGAGGTCTGCAGAGTGCAAAAACTTTTTATTTTAATTTACCTCTCCAAATTCTTGGTGCGTCTTATACTCCGGTGCGTCTTATACTCTGAAAGATATGGTATGTTACGTTGAGCCGAGGTGGTGCAGTGGTTAGAGTGCAGCACTGCGGGCTACTTCAGCTGACTACTAGCTGCAGTTCGGCAGTTCAAATCTCACCGGCTCAAGGTTGACTCCAGCCTCCCATCCTTCCGAGCTGGGTGAAATGAGGACCCACCAGCAGAATCAAACTAGGTATTTTCCTGCATTTTTCACACACAGAGCCCAAAATATTCTCCATCCTTGTGCTAGGTGCTAGTATTCTCCATCCTTGTGCTTATTGTGCTAAATAAGAGGAGAGGATGCTTCCTTGAAGTCCTTTTTGTGGGCTCCCTTCTTGATTATTTTAGCTTAGACCAGTGGTGGCTAACCTTTTTGTCTTTGCGTGCCAAAATCATGCCTACACCCACATCAGTGGTGGGTGCCTGCCAGGAGCACCAGGTACCAGTATAGTACGGTGCTCCGGAGGGCCCGCCCGCCCGCCTGTGTTCCTTACCAGTATTGGAGGATTTGGGGGCTTCCGTGCACGCAAACAGACCATAAGGTGCCTGCGCAACGCTCCACCAACCAGCTGAAGCGTCACGGGTGATAAATACGCATGTATGCGCTGCGCTTGTGTTCATGTGCACTGCACGCGTTTATGTGGTGGACGCCCGGCCCTGTTGCACTGTACCAGTTGCAACGGAATCCAGACCCCACCACTGCCCACAATGCAATGCACCCGTACCCCTTGTGCATGTGCGCACGACACCCCCTCATGCTTCCCCCCAGCATATGCTCACATTTCCCCCATGATTCACTATGCATGTGTGCGCCCACCCCCACGCCCACACCTCCCTGAAGTCTCCTGAAACTAAAAATGATGTCCAGGGGGTTGCGCTGCATCCCTCGTGCTCCCTCATGCATGTGCCCGTGAACCTGCGACCCCCCTGCGCATGCACACATGTCTCCTGCATGAGCAGCAGAGATCTGAAAATCAGCTGGCCAGCGGAAGGCGTGTGTGCATGCATGGTGGAGCTCAGCTGGGCGACGGCTCACGTTCCTATAGAGAGGGTTCCGCTTACCACCTACGCCACAGGTCCGCCATCACGGGTTTAGACAGCCATCAGTGGGAGATTAATTAATATGGATAACTCCCTAGTATTGGTTGATGGGCTCAAGAGCTCAGCCTGGCCCCAGCTCTATCTTTCTATCCATCTCACCTTTGCAGGCAAAGAATAGCAGAAGACTGTTACTGTCATCCTACTTTGCTTGGGAAGGTAAAGATTTAACAAGTCGGCATCTGGACAAGATCATCATGGACAAGAAAGGAAGAAGCAGAAGATCTCCCTACCCAATTTTATGAGATGCAGTTATAATTGGGTCCATGGGGGGGAAACGAGAGGGAAAAAAAGATACCTTTTTAATTGACCATTTTACATCATCAACACAAGCAGGGCTAAAATCCCGCCATTGCCGAGTTGCCTCTGGGGTTACGGGCAGCTTGATAACTTAGAATTAGCAAAATCAGGACGTCTCGGAAGAGGTAATCAGCATCAGGCTAAATGCTTAAAAAGTAAAAAACTTCTAATGTCTCCTGAAAGCTCAGCCAGCCACCTGCTTATAATTTGGCAGGATTTGCAGCTGAAGCATCAGTTCAAAAGAAAATAAAAAAAATAAAAAATAAATGCACAAAGTAAAAAAGATGGTTTTGGAGTGGGATGGTGGGGGCTTTTTTTTAGCCCTTTTGCCTGGTAATTTATTTATTTACTAACTGATAACCCAGTGTTGCCCAGGTATTTATTTATAGGGGGGAAATGTCCAGACTAAATGTAATTTCTAATGTTGGATTTTCC
>NW_028261389.1:7080802-7127239 GCF_051295495.1 Thamnophis sirtalis
AGATCATTCTGAAAGGAAAGATCTGACCACAGATTCCCCGTCTTCTCCTGCAAATGGGGGCGCCTGATGTCAAGAGAAGGAGGAAGAAAAGGGAGGATTTGAGACAGAAGAACGAAGCAAAGAAGGGTTGGCATAAAAATAAGTGCAAACTATCCCATTGCTTTTAGGGGAAGGGGAGAGAAAAAAATCCCAAAATTTTTTTTGAAACCCACCACTGCCACACACACACACACACACACACACACACACAGAGACAGACAGACTGACACAGAGAGAGAGAGTGAAAGAGAAAGAAAGGAAGAAATAAATAAATAAATAAAAGAAAAAAAGAAAGAAAAAGAGTGAGAGATGAAGAAAAAAAGAAAAAAGGGACAGAGAGACAAAAGGAGGGAGGGAGAGAGAGAGAGAGAGAGAGAGAGAGAAAGAAAGAAAGAAAGAAAGAAAGAAAGAAAGAAAGAAAACACATGGCCGGCAAGCCACTCCCACCAGGTCACATGGCTGGCAAGCCACTCCCACAAAGGAGGCCACACCCACAGAGTAGGTTCCAAAAAATTTTGAAACCCACCACTGGGAGGGAGGAAGGGGAAAAGAGGGTGGGAGGAAGCGATGGAGGAAGGAAGGAAGGAAGGAAGGAAGGAAGGAAGGAAGGAAGGAAGGAAGGAAGGAAGGAAGGAGGGAGAAAGGCTTCACCTTTTTTGACAGAAACAATGTGTGTTGTCTCTTTTGTTATTGTTGCTGTTATTTCCCTTTGTATGGCTGCCCATGCCACGCAAGTAACTCTGGGCAACTCACAACAGAAGAATGGAAGGAAACGGGCACACAAACATTCCTTGTTAAGAAAGCTCTAAAAACGCTTCTTTCATTCTGAGGTGAAATGGACGAAAGCGAGCAATAGGTGACATCTGATCCGTCACCAGGCAGGTAAGTGTTCAGGCTCTCCACTTTTATTCTTTTATGGGTCCTTAGTCAAACGAACTGCTTTATTGGCAATCTTGCTAAGGTTTTGGAATTGCCTGTAACTTAATTGGTTTTGCTGTTTTACTGACTATAAATTGGTCGGCTTTTATTAGCTTGTCATGCTTTTGTAATTTTATTGTGTAAAGATTTGTAATTACTGGTTGTCTCTGCCAACCTGATATTTTAATAGCCCTTTGAATTCTTTGTTGCTCATTTGCCTACTTGAAAAGCATGTCATACAATTATTAACATTATCACAATTATAATAATTATGATAATTATTGTTATTATTTTAGTGTTGTTGTTGTTGTTGTTGTTGTTGTTGTTGTTGTTCATAAAGTCATCTAGAGCAGTGTTTGTCAACCTTGGCGACTTTCAGTCCTTTGGACTTCAACTCCCAGAATCCCCCAGCCAGCATAGCTGGCTGGGGGAATTCTGGGAGTTGAAGTCCACAGGCCTGAAAGTCGCCAAGGTTGACAAACACTGATCTAGAGGTTTAGACTGGATTTGGGCATTTTTATCTCTTTATCAACTCTTCCCGAAGATCTAGGACAGGGCAATGTTGTTGCTTGATGGTGTTAAAAGTCTCATCGCAAGATGTAAACTGTTCCAAGCAAAGCTGCCTTTTGCAATTGACTGGTTAGTAATTTTGTCAATGCCCACCGTGCTCAAGTGGTGCGCCAGATGTTTTTGGATTGCACCCAAGGTGCCTATTACTATTGGTTACTTCCTTTGCTTTCTTTTGCTATGTTTTGCTTATATTTTGTGATCTTTTTCAGTTTAGATTACAGTAGAGTAGAGTAGAGTAGAGTAGAGTAGAGTAGAGTAGAGTAGAGTAGAGTAGAGTAGAGTAGAATAGAATAATTAAGAGGTCCATAAAGGGGGCGTGAATAAATGCATCAACATACCTACCATTCCTGTCCTACTGTCCCCATTTATTTGTATTCATTTATTTCGTTCATGTCCATGTTTATATGAATACCTGCTATCTTGTATATGTTTGACAAATTAATAAAAAATACAAGAATAGAACAGTACAGAATAGAACAGTACAGAGCCAAATCGAATAGAATAGAGAAGAGAAGAGAAAGAAGAGAAGAGAAGAGAAGAGAAGAAAAGAGAAGAAAAGAGAAGAAAAGAGAAGAAAAGAGAAGAAAAGAGAAGAAAAGAGAAGAAAAGAATTGGAAGGGACCTTGGAGGTCTTCTAGTCCAACCCCCTGCCCAAGCTGGAAACTCTACACCACTTCAGACAAATGGTTATCCAATCTTTTCTTTAAAATTTCCAGTGTTGGAGAATTCACAACTTCCGGAGGCAAATTGTTCCACTAATTAATTGTTCTAACTGTCAGGAAATTTCTCCTTAGTTCTAAGTTGCTTCTCTCCATGATTAGTTTCCACCCTTTGCTTCTTGTCCTGCCCTTAAGTGTTTTGGAGAATAGCTTGATTCTAGAGACCAATTTGACTCTGCACCTGATAACTGCAGCAAGACTGTTGGTGGCGCAATATTGGAAGAAGGAAGACTTGCCTACAATTCAAGAATGGACATTGAAAGTAACAAACTTAGCTGAAATGGCTAAAATATCGGCATATCTCAAAGATTATTCAAATGAGAGATATAAACGAGACTGGAAAAAATGGATTGACTATATACAAAATAAATACGGGACTAAGAAATTCCAGTTAGCCTATGCTTAAGATCAGAAATGATTTAAATTGTTTAAAGTTAGTTCAGTAAGAAGAAGCTAAGGTCAATCTAGAATGTCATTAATTTCTTTATTTCTTTTTTCTCAATAGATTTTAGACTGTGTTAGTTAAAATTCTATACCGTGTACGGGTTCTGGGAAGTCGGGGGGGGGGAAGGAGGAGGGGGGGTGGGGGGGTGGAGGGAGGGAGGGGTACACACACAAAAAAATTGTACTTCAATGTTTTAATGATTGACAAATGATGACATATTTGTGTTTTTTTTTAAAGAAAAATAAAAAAAGTTCTGTTAAAAGAGAATAGCTTGATTCCCTCTTCTTTCTGTTCTATTCTCTTGTTTGTAGGTATTGGCCACTAGCCAGATTTTTGGGGGTGGTGGTGGTGGTGGTGTCTTTTTTATCAATAATTGTTAAGTCTAGAGTGTAATGTGACAGGTGTTTTTTCTGATTGGATCCTATTATGCCTAGTTAATCTACAGTTAGATTCCACAATCTGGTGGAAACTGTATAACTCAAGTGCTAACCCAAACACCTGAGAACTATTAAGATAAAGTCTGAGAATATAGACCCTTCCAAACAGGATATGTTTTTTTTAAAATCCAGGTAGTCCTTGATTTACAACCATTCATTCAGTGACTGTTCAAGTTACAACAACGCGTGACTTACCCGTATTTTTTGGAGTATAAGACACACTTTTTCCCCGCTAAAAGAGGCTGAGAATTTGGGTGCATCTTATACTCCGAATGTAGCTTTTTCGAAATTGTTTTTCAGCCCTAATGAGCTGCTAATGGGTGAAGCGATCTTCCGCGCATTCCCTGCTTTTCTCATTGCTGCTCTCTTCCACGATCAGCTGTGCTTTAGAAGCTGTTTTTTTATCCCCAATCGGGAGATCAAAAGCGCATGCACGCTCTCAAAACCAGCAAATGTATGTGCCAAAGCTGACCAAATTAAAGGACACTAGCCAGATGAATACCTGGTAGGCAGATTCCCTCCCCCGCTATTTTCCTCCCCCAAAACTAAGGTGTGTCTTATACTCTGGTGCATCTTATACTCCGGAAAATACGGTATGTCCTTTTTTTCCACACTCACAACTGTTGCAGCATCCCCGTGGTCACATGATCAAAATTCAGATGCTTGGCAACTGGTTCGTATTAACGACAGTTGCAGTGTCTCCCGGGGTCGTGTGATTGCCTTTTGTGACCTCCTGACTGATGTGATCCCCTTTTGCGACCTCCGGACCAAGCAACGTCAATGGGGAAGTCAGGTTGACTTAACAGCCGTGTTAACCGACTTCACAACGGCGGTGATCCACTTAACATCTGTGGCAAGGAAAGTCATAAAATGGGGCAAACCCCACTCAGCAGCTCCCTGGCTTAGCAACAGGAAAGTTTGGCCCCATTGTGGTTGAGGACTAACTGTAATCCCATTATTAGTATCATTCTTCCCCTAATAAAATAAATTCTAACAAGTTTTCCATTCTTCCCTAAGGCAAAAGGCACAATTCTCTATCTGGAAGTCATTTGAATTTATCACCTCCTTAGCTGGGAAGGCAGTGAATAATTGCAACGCTTCTGCTTTAATGATGCCATTAGTATGCAGATGCCCAGAGACCACTGTTGGGGTTTTTTGGGGGGGGGGGTCTGAATTTTGAGGGTAGAGAATGAGGGGCACGCTTCATTCATTGAGTTGATTTAACCAACTCACAATCCATACTGCGTCCAGTGGCTTAGCGTGATTAATAACCATTTGACAACAGGGCTCATGATTTCGCTGCCATGATAATCCTGATTGCTAAATTAAATGAGATTACAACAGCTGTGATGAGGCCGTTAGTTGATCACAGGAATTGGGTTACCCAAAGTTGGCTGATGCAGGTATTCCTCTAGAGCAGGGGTCCCAACCTTTTGGACTTCAAGGACCACTAAATTCATAATTTTAAATCCCGCGGACCACTAGTATGATCTGCCTAATGACTGGGTGGGTAGGCGTGGCTAGATGGTCATGTGGCTGGGTGGGGGTGGCCAATTCGAGGTCACTCATGTTGAGGGGCGCCTCGCCAGCCTCTACTCGCCCCTCCCCGCCCAGCCACTCCTCGCCTGCCCACCCGGGCTTCTTAGGGCTCCAGTAGTAGGAAGCAGTTGTTGGAGCTAAGCAGCCACCGTGAGAAAGAGTTGGCAAAACAGCTGACTGTTCAACTTGGATCTGGCCAAGAAGGAGGCTCAGCAGAAGCACCTCACTGAGGACTACGAGCATAGGCTTTCCAAGCAGAGGGAAGACCTGTGGGAGTGCAAGGCCAGGTACCAGCGCCTGGAGGCTCAGTGGGCTGAGATGGTCAGCCAGTTCCAGGCCATGATGCAGTCCCACTGGAACAAGGCCGCCTGGCACTTCTCTCCAGCCTTCACCCAAAGCCTTGCACCAGGAGGCTTTAAGCAGATCCCAAGTTGGAATTTATGCCCCCCTCTGACCCACACAAAAAGACCCCAAAGGAGGAGACTCTCAGCACCAAAACAAGCATTCATTGCACATATCCAGCCCTTCAAGGAGTGTAGTTCGAGGACCTCTGATTTAGTGCAATATAAAAAAATGCAAATACTTTTTCTGCAGACCACCAAAATTTTCTCATGGACCACCAGTTGGTGACCACTGCTCTAGAGTAGGGGTCTCCAACTTTGGCAACTTTAAAATTTGTAGGGACTTCAACTCCCAGAATTCCCCAGTCAGCCATGCTGGCTGGGGAATTCTGGGAGTTGAAGTCCACAAGTCTTAAAGTTACCAAGTTTGGAGAGCTCTGTTCTAGAACGGAGTTTCTCAACCTTGAGAAGTTTAAGATGTGTGGACTTCAATTCCCAGAATTCCCCAGCCAGCATGGCTGACTGGAGAATTCTGGGAGTTGAAATCCACATGTTTTAAAGTGACCAAGATTGAGAAAGACTGCTCTACAGCAGGTCTGTCAAAACGGCGGCCAGCAGGCCAGATGTGTTCTATCCCAAGCCTCTACAATATATATGGACGCAGACTTGGCTGCCTGCCACAACTAAGGAGGGAGATAAGCAACCTTTTGGCTGGGAGCCCAGAAAGCTATCTCTATGAAACAAGGCTTGAACTCATGAAATTCTCCCAATCTTTCTCTACGGCTGGATGAGTAAATTGTTGTTTCCTGCAAAATTCCCCTCCCGTCGCCCCACCTATAAGCTTTCTGGGAGGGGCCAATCAGTAGCCACCTGTTCCTATTTCCTTCTGTGACCCTTTTTCCAAAGCTGCTGCCTCCTCCTCGCAGCCCTGCGCATACATACATCAAGGACAGCCCCCCTCTGTTCTTCCTCACTGCTCCCTGACTCAGACACCACATTGTAGCCAACAGGCCTCTCTAGTCCCTTCTCTGACTCCGAACACCCCCTCAGAGTCTTCCTCAGCCTCCAGGGCAGTCCCATAGTTTTCATCGCTGTCAGATTCCACCAACAGCTCAGCCGGCCACTGTTGGGCCACAACAGGATGCATCTCACACACAGGCCATGCCCAGCTTCCGAATGGGGAAAACATCATAACACATCAAGATACATCAGAACCTGCTGAATACCATCTCTGTTCTAGTCTCCTCATCCTCTTTGTTGCTCTATCCTACACTCTTTCTAGAGTCTCAACATCTTTTTTTACATACCATATTTTTTGAAGTATAAGACGAAACCTTTTTCCCTCAAAAAAGAGGCTGAAAATCTGGGTGCGTCTTATACACTGAATACATAATTTTTTGCCTCCCAAAACCCTGCCCCTTCACCAAATTGGCCATGCAGAGCCTGTAGGAGGCTTTCAAAGTGCTCCTGGGGGCTGGGGAGGGCAGAGATGAACGAAAAAATGGGCCATTTTTTGCTCAATTTTGCCCCCGCCCCAGCCCCCAGGAGCACTCTATAAGCCTCCTAAAGACTATGCATGCAATTTTTTTGACAAAAGCAGGCCTGTTTTCACAAAAAAAAACAGGCTGTTTTTTGCTGGGTTTTGCCCCCACCCCACCCCCCAGGACCACTCTACAAGCCTCCTAAATGCTATTTATGCCTTTAAAAAAAACAGGCCTGCTTTCGCAAAAAAAGGGCCATTTCTGGGAGGTCTGCAGAGTGCCAAAACTTTTTTTTTGCATCTTATACTCCGGTGCATCTTATACGCCGAAAAATAAGGTATATTGTGGTAACCAAAACTGGATGCAGCATTCCAAATGGGTTCTTACCAAGGCATTATAAAGTGGAAATTATTCTCACCTGACGGGAGAAGCAAGCCAGGAGATTACACGTCAGGCTTAGGAAAGGACGAACGCTCTATGGAATAACTCGGTCTGCAGGCTTTGTAAAGTTTCATTTAGCTAATATTAATAAGGAGAAACCTTTCACCTTTTATGTAATTGGCTTAAAACGGGGAGTCTGCCAAGTACGTAGCCCTTTCCTGGAGTGTAATTATTCTATGTCTAAATCCATAAATGGGTCCTGTGACGGACATCTTGGAAGAAGGTAGGATAATAGTAATTCATTAAAGGGCTCAATTTCACCCAAGAGATGAAACCTCACATTAAGGGAAGCACATGGCAATTGTAAAATTCAGCCTGAAGATGCTACCTCTTTTCCTTTTTTTTCCCTTTTTTTTTTTTTTAGATCTCCTTCTCCCGAGTGTGAAGCACATAGGTGCTAAGAAAGGAAATAGAAAGAAAGATAAATCAACCGTGGAAAACCGAATTAACGGAAAAGACCTCAACGATTATGGAGGACGGCATCGGGATAATAAATGAGATGAGGGTGACGAAATCTGAGGTAGTATTCAGCCGGTTTGGATCGGTTTGGGCGAACCGGTAGCGCCGACGATCAGCTGGCCCCGCCCACACGCCATAGGCACCGCCATCTTGCTTTTGCCTTCCACGCACGTGCAGAGCAATTTTTGTCGCGCTGTGCATGCACGCACAGCTTCCATCAAGCGCCCTCGGCGCGTCCCTGAGGGAACTGGCAGTAGCGGCAGCCGGAACCCAACCTCCGAGATAGATGATAGATAGATATAACAGTTCTTCGGCACTCAGTTGGACTCTAATTAATTGATTCATAGTCAAGGAGTTGGGCGCCAGTTTGTTGAAGACCCCGAGTTTTGAGAGCTGCGCTTCCTGCCTTCAGGTGACTCCATCTCCTAATAGATTGTCCTTCATTTAAAAGATCTAATGGTTTAGCATCCATACGCACCCAGTGAACCGTAAGAGAATTGCCTCAAGCAATCCTAGCTATTATTTCCATACAATATGTTTCAGCACGTCAGTTTTAAAACCTAACAGTATAATTTACATCACACACTAAGCTTGGGGGCCACAAAAGGAAGAGTCTGTTTCCCTCTCCCTCTTCCTCCCTCTCTCCTGCTTCTCCTCTCTCGCTGTCTCTCTCTCCCCCTCCTGCCCTCCCTCCCTCTTCTTCTCTCTTCTCTCTTATTGTGAAGCTTCCTTTCTGCCACTGTTGTAGGCCTTTATGGTGTACTGCTACGTATTTTTTCTCTTATTGCCAAGCTTTCCTTTTGTAAAAGGCTCTCTACCACACACACACACACACACACACACAAACCCTGAAGGGAGATACAGAAACCTAAACAATTCTCCAGATTCCCAGTGCTTTGTGTCTATTGACACTAGAAGCCAATAGGAGCCAATAGTTTCAATTGTGATCCACCAGAAACAATTCCTTGCGCAGGAAATGCCTGGAGTGCCTCTATTTCTTCTCCGACGTCCCAACAAACCCTGTGCTATTTTGGTGGCTAATCAGAATAAATGGATGGTACAGATCAGGGCTGTCCAACCTTGGATGGACTTTAAGATTTGTGAATTTCACATCCTAGAATTCTCCATCTGGGATAGGATAAGATGGGATCGGATAGCATGGGATGGTAGGGGAGGGGAGGGGATGGAACAGAATAGAATCCTCACTTTCTTCTAGCACTGATGATGTTATGTAGTTGGGTCATGAAACGTCTGCAAGAAAACCACCAAGGTTGAGGGCACCAAGGACACCACAGTTCAACCCTAAGCTACAAATATTGTCTGCAATGGGGTGGGGTGGGGTGGAATAGAATACAATAGAATGGAATGGAATGGGAATAGAATAGGAATGGAATGGATGAAATAGCATAGAATAGAATAGCTTAGAGTGGAATAGAATAGAATGGAATGGGAATGGAATAGAATGGGAATGGAATGGGAATAGAATAGGAATGGAATGGATGAAATAGCATAGAATAGAATAGCTTAGAGTGGAATAGAATAGAATGGAAGGGAAGGAAAGGAAATGGGAATAGAATAGGAATGGAATAAAATGGAATGGAATAGAATAGGAAAGAAATTGAATGGGAATAGAATGGGAATGGAATAGAATGGGAAGGGAATGGGAATGGAATGGAATAGAATAGAATGGGAATGGAATGGGAATAGAATAGGAATGGAATGGATGGAATAGCATAGAATAGAATAGCTTAGAGTGGAATAGAATAGAATGGAATGGAATGGAAGGGAAGGAAATGGGAATAGAATAGGAAAGAAATAGAATGGAATGGAATGAAATAGAATAGGAAAGAAATAGAATGGGTATGGAATAGGAATGGAATGGGAACGGAATGGGAATGGAACAGAATAGAATAGAATAGAATAGAATAGAATAGAATAGAATAGACCCAATGAAATTTTGAGGTATACTGTTGGAAATATAAATTCCCCATTTGGTCCTGGATGAGTAAGGGATTGCCTAAATATGTGCCAGTTGAGAACAAAACCAGGATCCATTCTACTATTCTGCCCCCCCCCCCCAAAAAAAAATAGACATTTCAACCAGGAAAACGTTACTGGGAGAAAAATGAACTTCCTGTTTCCCAATTGAAGGCATCTCATTGAGTTACCAGGGGAAGGATTAAATGCTACCCTCCAAGGGAAGATGGACGTTGAGAGAGGAGAAAAACGAGAGAGGGGGGGGTGTTCATTTAACGTTGGACTCTTATCATAACTCTTTCCCAGGACTTCGACTGAAAGGGCCTCACTGTCTTCCCAAAAGGACAGCAGACTCAATGGCCCCAAATTGCTTATTTATCAGAAGTGCAATGAGAAAATGTATCTGACACGACTGTCAAAACCAGAGGGGGAAAAAATGACCTGGTCCTTATGACCCTCATACGTTCATTTCTGAACATGATCCGTGACTTAAACCTGAAAGAAATCCACACTAGAATTTCGGCTGGGTGACTCTGAAACCCTTCAGGAATAAATTAAACCTATTTTTTTTCTCTCTTTTTTTGGTCAAATTGGAGCGATGCTCGATAGATGTGTTCTTCAGCCTTCACGGCAAATCTAGTCAACACTCTTTAGCGGAGCTGTCACAAGAAATATGTGAGAGAGCTTCAAGCGGAGAGCCCGCGCATGGCATGGACACCGAAGCATCCCATGGACTGGTGCCTTTAAATAGCCTGCGCTAAATACTCTCTCGAGGCAAAGAGAAGCACAGTTAATCAAAATACCAGAAGGAGGTGTACTCCCAGACCTTTATATAAAGGCAAATTAAGTAGAACTAGTAATTATAACCGGGGACAACCTTTCGGTACAGTCAGTAAGAAAGTCAATTTGCTTATAATAATGAGGTATTATTGCCATGGAACAATCTGTTCGTACTTTTTCTTCCCGAGAAGCACGGAGGGAAACTCGCAGGCTGCACCGTTGGCGTTTCCTGTTTTCTTTCTCATCAACTGGAGAGTATATATCACGGGTTTTTTTTGGGGGGGGGGGCTGGGGAGAGAGAGAGAGAGAAGAAGAAGTTATTATAAATGGAGAAAAATAAATAATGACAGGCAGTCCTCGACGTACAACAGTTCATTTGAGCCACGGTGGCGCAGTGGTGAGAGTGCAGTACTGCAGGCTGCTTCTGCTGACTGCCGGCTGACTGCAATTTGGCAGTTCGAATCTCACCAGGCTCAAGGTTGACTCAGCCTTCCATCCTTCTGTTCTTGGGTAAAATGAGGACCCCAGATTGTTGGGGGGCGATAGGCTGATCCTCTAAACCACTTAGAACGGGCTGTAAAGCACTGCAAAGTGGTATATTAGTCTAAGGGCTATGCTATTAATGAACAATGGTGGCACAGTGGTTAGAGTGTAGTACTGCAGGCTACTTCTGCTGTCTGCCGGCTGCCTGCAATTTGGCAGTTCGAGTCTCACCCAGGCTCAAGGTTGACTCAGCTTTCCGCCCTTCCGAGGTGGGTAAAATGGGGACCCAGATTGTTGGGGGGCAATAGGCTGACCCTGTAAACCGCTTAGAGGGGGCTGTAAAGCACTGTGAAGCGGTATATAAGTTTAAGCGCTGTTGCTATTACTGTGGTGGCACAGTGGTTAGAATGCCGTATTGCAGGTAAATTCTGCCCGTAGCCAGGAGTCTGATCCTGATGGGGATGCACATGTGACCCCACCCCCCACTGCCCCGTGCATGCGCGCATGACGTCCCTCAAGCATCCAGGGGGCGAAAAACCACCCAACGCGCAAACCGGAAATTCGGGAACAGACTTTAGGTTTACCCATTGGGCTGTTTTTCACCTTCCAGAGGCTTCAGGGAAGCCTCCTGAAGCCTCCGGAGGGCGAAAAACCAGATTTTTTTTTTTTTGTCTTCCGGAGGCTTCAGGGAAGCTGTGCGCACATTTATGTGTCCATGCATGGGGCAGTGCGGGCTCCTGCGCAGGGTGCACAGTAGAGGGCATTAAATTATGGTGTGGGCATGCATGTGCATGTGTGCCTTTGGCACCCAGGGTGAAAAAGGTCCCCATTGCTCTATCCCAGTGTTTCTCAACCTTGGCAACTTGAAGAGGTCTGGACTTCAACTCCCAGAATTCCCCAGCCAGCATTCGCTGGCTGGGGAATTCTGGGAGTTGAAGTCCAGACCTCTTCAAGTTGCCAAGGTTGAGAAACACTGCTCTATCCTTTGTGCGTATAGCAAAACTGCCTGGTAGCTTTGTTTGATATAACCTTTAGTAATCTAAAACTCAGTGAACAATTATTTATGTCACTTATTGAATCTTAATTTCATTATTTATTTAGTTAAGTTTGCAAGCTTAGTTTCATTTCATTTATGAATGTATTTTGTCTTTCAGTTTAGGAATGGTTATGAAAGGTCACCTTAAAAATCGGGAGTTCAAAAAACGCAAGGAAATACAAAATTGTGATGAGATTAATAAAAAAAGGGGCGACAAACGCTTTTTCAACTTGGTGTTAAACGCACAAGTGAAACTAACCAAAATGTCCTCGTTTTAATATATTTGCAAGTAGGTTTGAACGTAATTAATAAATGTACAATTATGACATTATTGATTTGTGTCCATGTGTAGTTGAGGGGGGGGGTCCATATTAGTCTTGTTCCAGCACTTAATAATCCTCTCGGTGGCCTTGCCTCTGCCAGCGAAAGCCGTCTCTCAATCTCCGTTTTCAGCTAAGATGGCCTCCTGCAACCCTCTGCCAGTGAAAGCCGTCTCTCAATCTCTGTTTTCGGCTAAGATGGCCTCCTGCAACCCTCTGCCAGCGAAAGCCGTCTCCCAATCTCCGTTTTCGGCTAAGATGGCCTCCTGCAACCCTCTGCCAGCGAAAGCCGTCTCCCAATCTCCGTTTTCGGCTAAGATGGCCTCCTGCAACCCTCTGCCAGTGAAAGCCGTCTCCCAATCTCTGATTTCAGCTGGGATCGCCTCCTGAAACCCTCTGCCAGTGAAAACGGAGCTTGATCGGGCCCTCCCAATCTCCATTTTCGCTGACCGAAGGTTGCAGGAGGCCCTCCCAGCCGAAGACGGAGATTGACAGCCCATTTTCACTCACAGAGCACTCGAGCCACCACAGGTGCCTCTGACATGAGTCACGTCAAGCTGGCCACGCCCCCATGCCACACACACACACCCAGGTCAAACCCAACTCTGATGCGGCCCTCAATGAAATCGAGTTTGACACCCCTGCTCTATGGGGATAAAATGAAATGGGATCATGTATCAGGCACTTTAAACTCACTTTAAATCCTCCTTCCAAGCTACCTCATTCAATTTTCTTTCGGGGAGCTAAGTGTCATCAGCCTCCTTTGATGAGGTGATGTTTGATCAAAGCCTGATTGGATTGACATGCTCCTTTGATATTTCGAGGGGCTCCAACATCCTATATAGTTCTCTGCCTTAACAAATATGTCTCTCTTTCTGCACATTTGATTGTAATGCAGTGATCCCTCGGAAATGCCTGTGACCTTATTTCAAGAGAGCCAAATGACATCACTTCTATTTTATTTTTATTTTTGGGGGAGTTGAAAGTGCACGTCAGTTTCATTTCCTGGTTTTAGTAGTTTTAAGCTTCAGGCTAGAATGCAGAAAACGGTGAGTTCTAGTCCCACTTCAGACATGAAAGCCAGCTCGGTGACTTTGGGCCAAACACTAGGAGACAGTGAGTTCTAGTCCTGCCTTAGGAATGAAAGCCCGTTGGCCAATCAATCACCTGGTGATTTTGAGTTCTAGTCCTGCCTTAGGAATGAAAGCTGGTTGGGAGGGGCCATTCACCATCCACTTGTGCCTTTACTCCCGAGTTGGCCCTTGTTCCTTAGCTGTTCCCTTCTCCTGGCAGCTCTGGGCATGCGCATATCAGGAACAGGCTCCAGCTGTTCTTCTGCCTCCACTAGACCGATAAGATCACATAGATTAGGCCTCCTCCGAATTCCATCAGCCAGCCAGTGTAGACTGGCAACTACCCGGAGGAGAGCCTTCTTGGTGGCTGCTCCGACCCTCTGGAATGAACTCCCCGTGGAGATCCGGACCCTCACCACCCTCCAGACCTTCCACGCCGCCCTTAAAATCTGGCTGTCCCGGCTGGCCTGGGGTTAAAGACTCTAACCCCTACTCGAATTGTATGACTGTTGAGTTCTTAAATGATGTAGTGCCTTTATGTTGTAAATTGTTTGTCCTCCCCCCCCCTTTTGAACTGTGAGCCGCCCTGAGTCCCCCCAGGGAAAAGGGCGGCATACAAATAAAGTGAAACTAAACTAAACTAAACTAAACTGATCTCTGACTCTGAAGGCAGCTGATAACTGTCAGACAGCCCTGGGCCCCTCTCTGCCTCTGACACAAAGCCCTCATCAGAGCCTTCCCCTGACTCCAGGACTGGCTCAACTTCCTCCCCAACCTCCTCACTGTCTGAGTCTGCCGCCAGTTTTGCTGGCTGCTGGCAAGCCACAACAGTCATGCTATTGTATGTTTACCTTTAATATCATACTGGATTTACTTTTATTGCTTTCGGGAAGGTGATTGGGTGAAGAATAAACACAGCGGAATATGTGAAATCAATATGGTAATCACAGCGCCGATAGAAACTCGTAAGAAAGAAAAAAAAAGCTTATGACATTCTGCCTGAGTCCTTAATTTAGAATTTGCAGCGTGTAGGAGAAGCGGTGTGCCACGCGGCTTAATTTGGAAGATTACAGCTGCATCGCATTCCTGATGGGTTCCCTCCCCTAATTACTCTGATGCTGATTTCCAACCACTGATGTAAAAAAAAATAATTAAACTAGACCAATGCTGTTATCACGCGTGTCATTCCCCTCCTTGCCCCCAGCCCCATCTCTTGTGACAAATCCATCCGCTAAACATGATACAGCTTTCTGTAGTCCTCGATGTATGACCACAATTGCAAGGTAGCATTCAGGGGTGGGTTTCTCGGCCCATTCCAACCAATTCGGTTGGAACGGGGGCGGCGGCGTCCTCATGCACGCGCGCAGCGCACGCATGCGTACTAGCGTCTGTGTGATGCTCCAGCTGCTCCTGGAGGATCTGTATGCGTCCTGCGCATGCGTGGAAGCGCAGAACTCGTCAAAACCGGGTAAGGAACGCGGGCGGGTGGGTGGGCCCTTCGCCGTTCCCAGAAGTTACTTACTTCCGGGTTCGCCGACCAACCGGTTCGCGGGGACCGCCACGAACCAGTTGAAACCCACCCCTGGTAGCATTCTGCCAGTTCTGACCAGTTTGCCCAAACCAGTAGCAGAAATCAATGGAGGGCCTGCCCACGCACCCACCCCAGCTCTATTTTGTCCCATTTATGGATGTTTTTAGAGGAAAGCGCATGCGTGAAATGCACCAGTGGTGGGTTCTGGATCTCATTGCAAGCGGTACACTGCAATGGGGCCAGGCGTTTACTACGGGCAAGCGCATAGCACACACACAGTGCGCGCATGACTACTTACCACCCGTGATGCTCCAGCTGCTCAGTGGAGAATTGCACAGGCGCTGTACGCTCCGTGCGCGAAAGCCCCGATCGGCTGAAATACAGGTAAGGAGGGCGGCCGGATGGGCCCTCCAGAGCACTGTACCCAAACGGTTCCTGGTGTCCCCAGCAGGCACCAGTATGCCCTTACCGGGGTGTACCAGTTGTATCCCACCACTGGCATGCGCACACTTTGCAAACCGGTAGGAAAGGTAAATGAAAACTACCCCTGGATCAGAACTTCCGTTGCTAAGTAAGATGGTTGTAAGTTGTAATAACTAATGCCTGTAGCTATTTGTTATTTATTTATATTCTGCCTTTATTAGTTTTACAACCACCTCAAGGCAGCGAACATATCCAACACATCTTCCTCCTCCTATTTTCCTCACAACAGCCCAGTGAAGTGGGTTGGACTGAGTGTGAGTGACTGACCCAGAATCAGCCAATCGGCTTTCATGCCTAAAGTGGGACTAAAACTCACAATCTCCTAGTGATTGGCTCAAAGGCACCCAACCAGCTTTCAAGCATAAAGATAAAGGTAAAAGTTCCCCTCGCACATATGCTAGTCGTTCCTGACTCTAGGGGGCGGTGCTCATCTCCATTTCAAAGCCAAAGAGCCAGCGCTGTCCGAAGATGCCTCCGTGGTCATCTGGCCGGCATGATTCAACGCCGAAGGCACAAGGAACGTTGTTACCTTCCCACCAAAAGTGGTCCCTATTTTTCTACTTGCATTTTTTACGTACTTTCAAACTGCTAGGTTGGCAGAAGCTGGGACAAGTAACGGGAGCTCACTCCGTTATGCGGCGCTAGGGATTCGAACCGCCAGACTGCCGACCTTTCTGATCGACAAGCTCAGCGTCTTAGCCACTGAGCCACTACATCCCTCTTTTTTCACGCCTAAAGTGGGACTAAAACAGAGTCCCGGTGATTGGCTGAAAGTCACCCAACCAGCTTTCATGCCTAAGGTGGGCTACAACAGTCCCTTGGTGATTGGTTCAAAGTGAGCCAATCAGCTTTCGTGCCTAAGGCAGGGCTAGAACTCACTGTGTCCCACTTTCTAACTTGGTACCTTCACTACTAGATTTAAAAAAAGCCACCAATGTCCGAAGATTCTTCCATGGTCATATGGCCAGCATGGCTATGTGCCAAAGGCACATGGAACACTGTTACCTTCCCACCAAAGTGGTACCTATTTATCTATTCACATTTGCCTGCCGATAAGATCCCACAGAGTAGGCCTCCTTAGGACTCCGTCAGCCAGACAGTGTTGGCTGGCGGGGCCTCGGAGGAGAGCCTTCTCTGTGGCTGCTCCGACCCTGTGGAATCAGCTACCCCCAGAGGTCCGGACCTCACCCACCCTCATGGCCTTCAGAAAAGCTGTTAAGACCTGGCTATTCTGGCAGGCCTGGGGCTGTTGACCTTATTATGTAGGGTCCAGCCCCAATCAGAACGTATGCGTGTTGGAGAATTTTTAAATTTATTATTTTTATTTTTATTTTGTTTGTTTTCTTTGTTCTGTGTAAGCCTCCCGGAGTCCTCCGGGATTGGGCGGCCTATAAATCTAATAAATTGAATTGAATTGAATTGAATTGAATTGAACTGCTAGGTAGGCAGGAGCTGGAGCAAGGAATGGGAGCTCACACATTGACCGGAGCTTGTGTCTCAATCTGTCAGCTCACCATCTTTAACCGCTGAGCCATCGCGCCGCCTCCACATACAGTATAGCACACTCACACCCAAATGCTGTACCTATCACTTGCAAGCCAGTGGCTTCCAACTCGTCTCATAAACAAAAATGACGATGACAAAATGACTTTGGCAAATGCTCCTTAATGGGCCCAATGACATCCCATCGCATGTGTTCCTCCATCTCTCTTCCGCCAAGCTGACGTGCGCGTTCTTTCTTTTCCTAAAGTGCTCTATAAAAAGTTATAAAAGCCCAAACCTTCCACAAATGGATAGTTCATTAAAAACCTGTTGCACCATTTCAGAGGCCTGCCACGAGTGATTTTTGTGAGGCAGGATTGATGGGTATGTACTCGAGAAGAAAAATAATATTAAAAACAATTTTTTCCCCCCTAAACCAGCCATGTGCCAGCGATGCTGTTGACAGGGAGTGATGTGAATATAGGGTGTTTTTTTTTATATCTTTCTCTGTTATTGCTCTTGCCATTCAGTGTGTTATTATTAAGATAAAGCAAGTTATCCTGGTGACACGAAACCGTTGATTGAAAGCTGGGTAATGATTTCTGGGTTCTTGTTGTTTTAATTTACATATTTATTTATTAGAGCAAGAAGTTACATTGGCAAGAAGCAGTGGAAGAAGATGGAGTGATAAATTGGGAATGCGAATTGCAGGCGTAACCTTGGGCGATTCAATATATATTCAATATATTCAGAATATATCAGAAGGGATGCAGTGGCTCAGTGGCTAAGGTGCTGAGCTTGTCGATCAGAAAGGTCAGCAGTTCGGCAGTTCGAATCCCTAGCGCTGAGTAACAAAGTGAGCTCCCGTGACTTGTCCCAGCTTCTGCCAACCTAGCAGTTTGAAAGCATGTAAAAATGCAAATAGAAAAATAGGAACCACCTTTGGTGGGAAGGTAACTATGCGCCTTAGGCATTGAGTCATGCCAGCCACATGATCACGGAGACCAGAGGTGGGTTCCTACCAGTTCGCACCTATTCGGTAGAACCGGTTCGTCAAATCTACTGAACCGATTAGAAGAGGTTCCACCAGTGTACCCGGAAAGCAGGCCACACCTACAGAAGAGGGTCCAAAATTTTTGGAAACCCACCACTGGTCCTTGGATATGATTATTCTACACTATCAAGCTCATATTTATAAACTTAGTGCCTCTGTGAAACGTAAGGATGACTACTGCGTTTGTGGTGCAATCAGAACATTGCGTGTGTTGAAGTTGTTTTAACGCAAACCAAAGATGCCTTTTAAAAAACAAGTTTACATCATATTCTTATGCATGCCAGTGCTGCGTGTGAGGTAATTTAAGGTGGTTCTGACAAGTGTCGTCGGCATCTTCATATCCGGTCACATGGGCGGCAAGCCACTCCCATCCGGTCACATAGGCGGCAAGCCACTCCCACAAAGGAGGCCACACCCACAGAGTAGGTTCGAACAATTTTTGAAACCCACCACTGACGGAGACGTCTTCAGACAGCGCTGGCTCTTCGGCTTTGAAACAGAGATGAGCACCGCCCCCTAGAGTCGGGAACGACTAGCACATATGTGCGAGGGTACCTTTACCTTTATATCAGAAATGGTTTGCCATTGTCTCCCACCTAGGGCTGAGAGAGCATGACTGGCTCAAGGCCACCCAAACTGATTTTGTGTCTAACACGGGACTAGAACTCATGGCCTTCTAAGGATCTCTCAGTTTTTAGCCAGTTTCTAGCCTCCACCCCGCCCCCCCCCCCATCCACCGTGTTGCAGGAGGCCAACTAGGCCACGCCCATCCGGCCAGCAAAACCATTGCTGGAACTTTTGAAGCTCACCCATGGCTAAAATATGTAAGACCACATAAGGAAGGCAGGAAAAAGGATGGGGGCTCTAATTATTCATACATTCTCCCATTCTTGGACAAAGATGACGGATTTAAAATTGCAACACCGCGTGGCTTGCTGTGATACCGCCCGAATAATTGACTTTTCAACCTACCATAAATATTCTCCTTGGTGTCGGCTTCTGATTGCTCCATAATTAACACAAGGGAGATACTGGTCTAACTGTGTATGACAGATAGTTATTTAAAGCCCTTTCCGCTGTATATATTAACATTTTCTCCCTCTCTTGTTTTTTTTTTTTTAAATCACTTTCGCAGGGTTGCGAGAAAAAAAATCAAATCCAGTGGCGGCTTCGGGTGGCAATATTACTCCTCCTGATAGCATTCATTAAAAAAGTTGATTGTTGTTTGGCTTTGTTTGGCAGAAGCAGGCAAATTCTTTCACTGCAACATAATTTGACAGATGTTAAGACGGAGACAGCTCGGTACACACAACTCTGTATACACAGACCCAGGCAGACGAGTTGCCGTTCTCCACGCACAATTTTCATTTCGAATTTTATGTGCCACAAAGCACCTTCTAGAACAGGGGTCCACAACTTTCCGGACCTCAGGGACCACTAAATCCATAATTTTAAATCCCGCGGACCACTAAAATGATCTGCCTAATGACCAGTCCTAGTTTGACACCCCTGCCCTAAATGATAGACTCAAGATCCAGATGGATCTGGACCAGTAGTGGGATTCAGCCAGTTCGCACCTATTCGGGAGAACCGGTTGTTAACTTTCTAAGCAGTCCGGAGAACCAGTTGTTGGAAGAAATCTCCTTTTGTTTTTTCCCCACTTTACAGGGCTAATCCTGTAAGGAAGGCAGGAAGGAAACATTCTGGTGTTGTTTCTAGCCTAATCTTTGTTGCCCTGCTTACAGAAACGGCCTTTCCGGTTAACCCTTATTACCATTGTCACAGCTAAGGCGAAACGCCCATCGACCTGAGTGACGTTGAGTTGGCCACGCCCACCCAGTCACATGACCACTGAGCCCCGCCTACCCAGCTGGTCATTAGGGCAGAGAACCGGTTGTTAAATTATTTGAATCCCATCACTGATCTGGACAGACTTGAACGCTGGGCCCTATATAACAAAATGAAATTCAATGTGGAGAAAAGTAAAGTCTTACACTTAGGCAAGAAAAACCCAAAGTGCACATATAGACTAGGTGAAACCAGGCTTAATGGCAGTGGCTGTGAGATGGATCTTGGAGTCTTAGTGGACAACCAGCTAAATAGGAGCCAGCAGTGTACGGCGGCAATCAAAAAAGCCAATGCAATCCCAAGCTGCATTAACAGAGGGATACAAACAAGATCAAGGGAGGTACTAATACCACTCTATAAAGCCTTAGCAAGACCACACCTAGAATCCTGCATCCAGTTTTGCTCACCACACTATAAAAAAGATGTTGAGACTCTAGAAAGAGCACAGAGAAGAGCAACCAGGATGATTAGGGGACTGGAGGCTAAAACTTAGGATGAACGTTTGCAGGAACTGGGCCTGGCTAGTCTAGAGAAGAGAAGGACCAGGGGAGACAGGATAGCAGTCTTCCAATGTATGAGGGGCTGAGACAGAGAGGAGGGTTTCAAGCTATTTTCCGAGGCACCTGAAGGCAGCAGAAGAAGCAACAGATGGGCACAAGGAGAGCCCCTGAAGTGTGTTCGAAGACTACAGTTGGTCCAGAATGCAGCCGCACGAGCGATATTGGGTGTACTTAGATACACCCATGTTACACCTACCCTCCGCGAGCTGCACTGGCTCCCCATTGGTCTCCGGACCCGCTTCAAGGTGCTAGTCATTACTTTTATAGCCCTACATGGTTTAGGACCTGGCTACCTGAGAGACCGTCTCCTGCCATTCACCTCCCAATGACCAATAAGATCGCACAGGTTGGGTCTCCTCCGGGTGCCGTTGACCGGACAATGCCGGCTGGCGGCCCCCGAGGGAGGGCCTTCTCTGTAGCTGCACCAGCCCTTTGGAATGATCTACCCGCAGAGATCCGGACCCTTATCATTCTCCCAGCCTTCCGTAAAGCGATTAAGACCTGGCTGTTCCGGCAGGCCTGGGGCTGTTGATTAATATCCAGCCCCACTTGATTGAATGAATGATGTATTAATTTTAAATATTGTCTTTTTAAAAAAATTTGAATGCTTTTATTTTGCTGTGAACCGCCCAGAGTCCCAATGGGAGTGGGCGGCATACAAATTTTTTTTTTTTATTAAACTCTTTATTAAAGATCGCAACCTAGAATTAAGGAGACATTTTCTGACAATGAGAGCAATCAACCCATGGAACAGAAGTTGCCTTCAGAAGTTGTGGGAGCTTCATCCCTGGAGGCCTTCAAGAAGAGTCTGGACCGCCATCTGTCAGAAATGGAGTAGGGTCTCCTGCTTGGGTGGGGGGGCGGGTTGGCCTAGATGACCTACAAGGTTCCTTCCAACTCTTGTTAATCTCTATCTGCATCTATCTGTGGACTTCAACTCCCAGAATTCCCCCAGCCAGCATGAAGTTACAACAGCACTGAATAAAGTGCTTAAAACTGTTGCATTATTCCCACAATCACATGAGCAACATTTGTATGCTTGTTAAGTGCTTCGTATTCATGATAGTTGCAGCATCCCAGGGTCAGGTGATTGCCATTTGCCACCTACCTAGGCAAGCAAAGTCGGCAGGGGAAGCCAGATTCGCTTAAAAGCTGCATGATTTCCTTAACAACGGCAGTGATTCGCTTAATCACCATGACCAAAAGTTCGTAAAATTGGGGCCGACTCATTTAACAAGGGTTTTGCTTAGCAATGGAAATTCCGGTCCCAATTGTCGTCAGAGGTTGAGGACTACCTGTATCGTGGCAGAATCTCAGGCAAAGAATTTTAACCTGTTTATTTTATAGCTTAGTTTAAACATGTTTTTTGTGGGGGGATGTGGGCACAATAGCACAGTGGCTAAAGATGCTGAGCTTGCCAGCTGCAAAGCTGACAGTCTGGGTTCGAGCACTGTGAGACGGGGAGAGCTCCCGTTCCTTGCTCCAGTTCCCACTCACCTAGCAATTCGAAAGCATGCAGATGTGAGTAGATAAATAGGTACCACTTTGGTGGGAAGGCAACAGCGTTCTGTGTGCCTCGGCATATAGTCACGTTGACCACATGACCATGGAAGATTCTTTGGACAACACTGGCTCCCTTGGCCAAGAAACGGAAATGAGCAGCGCCCCCTAGAGTCAGACATGACTAAATAGGGGGAAACTTCACCTTTTACCTAGCAATGTTGATCATTCCTTTTTCCTGCATTTCCATCTTTGCAAATCATCTTTGTTTCCGCCCTGGGCACCGCATTATATACATTGCATTATGTAAAAGGTGTGATCTTTGTTTGTTCGTGTTAATTAACAGCCTCGTCCTTGTTTTTCTGAACCTCCCTTTGCATCTTGGCGTACAACTGGATTGGATTATGCTTCTGAACGGGATCTTTGCCAGGGATTCCCATTCTAGGTTTCCAAATTCCCTTTAAGTAGTCTCCACGCACCTGTAGTAAACGTTAATGCTGCAATTACTTGCAAGTGGCAGCTGCATCTGAGAAGGAGGGGAATAATTTAACTCTCGCCCTAAGTCTTCAAGTGAAGGCGGGCTTAAAAACTTTTCTAAGATATCTCTGCGCTATTATTTCCCAAGCGCGCCCGTAGTTCGATGTCCTGCTTTAATTCTGGAGAGAATATAAATAATTCCAACTGTCTTTGAAGTAGGATCCCTTTAGATCTCTGTGCGGGCTACTTGATAGCTAACTCAGGTTTGATAGTGCATATATTACCAAGCAAATTGTTCAGTTCTTTAATGGCCATCAAATGGTGATGTTGATTTTTTTTTTGTGCTAAAAATCAGTGTCTTTTCTTCTAAGGCTTTAAATCAATGTGTCTGAAATAGTATAAGGCCTCCTGCTTGAGCAGGGGGTTGGACTAGAAGTCCTCCCAAGGTCCCTTCCAGCTCTATTCTGATTAAATACGCACTCTTTAATGTATTCCTCACTAAAAATGAATCCATCTGTATTGATTACACCAGTGTTTTTCAACCTTGCCAGTTTGAAGATGTGTGGACTTCAACTCCCAGAATTCCCCAGCGAGCCTAGCACAGCTGGCTAGGGAATTCTGGGAGTTGAAGTCCACACATCTTCAAGCTCTCTAGGTTGAGAAACGTTGGATTATCCTGTAGGAAGCCTCCCACCCACCCACCCTGACTAAAATACTCTTCATTCTTAATATTAAAAAGAGGCAGAATAGAATATTTCCCCTGAAGGAAGAAGAGGAGAGTCTCCCAGCTGTAGGAAAACAGCCTCAAGAAAAAGCACGAAGAGACCAATCTTTAGGAGATTTTGTATCCATTCCGAAAGATTGGGGCACTCTATTCATGCGCAAAGAGGGCACAGAAACTCCAAATAAGCAACACAATTAAGCAAGCCAAAACTGACAAGATGAGCATAGAGAAACGCCTAGGATTTGCATTTCCCCTAGAGCCAGCCATGAGCCCTACATGACCCTCTAGGAATCTGGCAACAGCTATTAGAATATTAAAGGACATGTTCTTGCAGAGGAACAGGCATCTCAACCCACAAGGTCGCAGAGAATGTATAAAAGCCCACCTACTCTCTACCCCATTTTTGTCAGCCACCCCAGAAATATGTTGCTGTCACCGAAGTTTCTGGATACTAAATAAACAGAGACTTCTTCTGCAAAATGCAGCTTCCCTCCATTTGATTTTCAGTGTCTTTCTCCCAGCTTGGAACCGGACCAGATTTTGCTTGCAACAATACCATTTTTAATAGGTTTACTCTCCCCGGTGTTCATTTTACTACGTTTCTCGGAATCGCTTTGAATTCTGCGGCTAATAATTGGCTTTAATTCCATTCGTGCTGCTCTTACAACATTTCCCCCGCATTTACCCCTCGCTTTAACGACTTTTATGTCTGTCTTGTGTCCTGAAAATTGCGAGAACCAGAATGTACACCGTGACACTTGCCAAAACAGGACAAGCACAAGGTGAGATGTTTTCAGAGCTTTGAATTATGTCTGCTGTCAATAACGTCCAGAGGGATGTAGTGTGTATTTACTTGAACAAATGTCCCGTCGTAATACCTCAATGTGAGATTTATCCTTGTTGTTTTTTTTTAACGGAAGAGAATTATAGCTAGTCTTTGCTCTCTTGTGATAAGCTGCAGTGCGTGATGTTCAGGTTGTCAGAAACCTAACTAAATAGACTCAACACCTTGATTGAGAAGCACAATTTCTGTAAGTAGGCCATGTGGCTCTTAAGTTTAACAGAATAACGAAGTTGGAAGGGACCTTGGAGGTCTTCTAGTCCAACCCCCTGCTCAGGCAGGAAACTCTATACCATTTCAGACAAATGGTTGTCCAATCTCTTCTTAAAAACTTCCAGTGTTGGAGCATTCACAACTTCTGGAGGCAAGTTGTTCCATTGATTAATTGTTCCATCAGGAAATTTCTCATTACTTTTTCTGTCCTTGAGGAGTTTCCATTCATTGGTTCTTGTCTAGCATTCAAGTGCTTTGGAGAATAGGTTGACCCCCCTCTTCTTTGTGGCAGTCCTTTAGATATTGGAATGCTGCTATCATGTCACCCCTGGTCCTTCTTTTCATTAAAACTCAACATACCCAATTCCAGCAACTGTTCCTTATATGTGATGAAAGAAATGTCCTTCTGGGTTCGGCTCCAAGTGGGGGAAAAGACACTGGAGACACGGAGGCTGCTTGGAAAGATGGTTTTAATGGTGGACAGGACCACATGGCTTGAGCCCTGAACAGAAAAGGTGATCACATGCTTCAATGTTGGTGGAGAAGAAGAGAAGGAAGGGCGGAGATGCCTGGTTTTATGCCCTATCTGGCCTTTGATCTTGAGCTTGTATTCTGATTGGTTGTCGGACTCCCATGGGCTCATGCAGGGGCAACTCTCTAGGCTGCGTTTTGAATCCAGGTTTGGTTGAGTTCTCAGATGCCATGTGGTGAGTTGGGTAAAGGGCCAATATTATCATGCTTTAATCCCATTCCCCCTGGAGCTGAAGTGGAGAAGTCTTTATTATGTAAAGGGACTAGCTTGGCCTTCTTAATGGCCCATTGACAAAGTGGGGATGGGCAGGAAGCTACAGGCAGCTATTCTGTCTTTTAAAACATGTTTCTTCCTTTTCACATCCAGCGAAATATTCTGCCTTTTCAATATTTCCTAGGATATTTTCATTTTCCTGGGAGGGGGCTGGGTGATAATTCCTTACATATGTTTTAGCCTCCAGTCCCCTAATCCTCTTTGTTGCTCTTCTCTGCACTCTTTCTAGAGTCTCGACGTTATTTTTACATTGCGGTGACCAAAACTGGATGCAATATTCTAATTATCAAGGCCCCTTTATAATGCCTCTGTAAAACCACCCTTGGAATATTCCATCTTTGTTCGCACCAAGCCACACAGGTTCCCTGCTTGGCAAATCACCACATTTGTAAGAGGGAAGGGGAGCAGCAGGCTTTCTGGGTTGCCCCTGACTCTGTTTTTTGCTATGATTTCTTCCTTTGAAAGAAATTTTGCTGGCTTGGCAATTTTCAAAGGCCTCTGTTGCTTCCTTACTGTGCGAAAGAACGATAAAATTCACACCTACACTTTTGGGTGGTGGATAGAACAGGTGGAATTAATACATCGTCTCTAGCATCCCTGTTGCTGTGGCTCCACTTGTTATTTCATCACATCAAAATCCCCAACAGTTTCAAGAGGGACGCCCGAGCTAAATGTCATCATTAAAAGCTGAGAGAGTAGGAGAGGGGGGGTGTCTGTCTTTAGTGTTCCCATGTCCAGTCCAGCCTAATTTTTTCCTCCGGAGCAAAAAGATAAAAAAAAAAATGTTTGAATATTAGTAGCTCACAGTGGTGGGATTCAGCCAGTTTGCACCTATTTGGGAGAACCGGTTGGTAACTTTCTAAGCATTCTGGAGAACCGGTTGTTGGAAGAAATCTCCTTTGGTTTCTTTCCACTTTACAGGGCTAATCCTGTAAGGAAGGCAGGAAGGAAACATTCTGGTGCTGTTTCTAGCCTCATCTTTCCTGCCCTGCTTACAGAAACTGCCTCTCCGGTTAACCCTTATGACATTGTCACAGCTAAGGCAAAGCACCCATCGACCTGAGTGACCTTGAGTTGGCCACGCCCACCCAGTCACATGACCACCAAGCCCCACCTACCCAGATGGTCATTAGAACAGAGAACCAGTTGTTAAATTATTTGAATCCCACCACTGTTAGCTCAGGTTGGTAGTTAGGCTGTTGGTTTGAGCTCCGAGCTTGGCAGTTTGGCTGCAAACATTTCGTCAACATTCGAGGAGACATCGTCAGCGCTCTTTGAGTTGTGCTCGTCGGCCAGTACACAGGTCTCTAAATACCATTTTTAAAAATGAGATGCAAGTTAGTCTGAATGTTATTTGTTCAGATATCATGCTCTCTCAGCCCTAGGAAGGAGGCAATGGCAAACCACTTCTGATATAAATGTAAAGGTACCCTCGCACATATGTGCTAGTCGTTCCCAACTCCAGGGGGCGGTGCTCATCTCCGTTTCAAAGCCGAAGAGCCAGCGCTGTCCAAAGACGTCTCCGTGGTCATCTGGCCGGCATGATTCAACGCCGAAGGCACAAGGAACGTTGTTGCCTTCCCACCAAAGGTGGTCCCTATTTTTCTACTTGCATTTTTTACCTACTTTCAAACTGCTAGGTTGGCAGAAGCTGGGACAAGTAACGGGAGCTCACTCCGTTATGCAGCACTAGGGATTCGAACTGCGGAACTGCCGACCTTTCTCATCGACAAGCTCAGTGTCGTAGGCATTGAGCCACTGCGTCCCTGACTGTAGACTATACAGTATACTTAAAAGAAAACAAAGCTTCACAGATACAGTCTGAGCCTTAGGTAAGAAAGAAAATCTTTTGCTGAAAACAAAGCTTTTGTACATAATAAGCACCAGATTACAAACTGGGTTATTTTCAGATTTCTTTGTTTTGGAAGACAAAAGAAAAATCCATAAAACTTCTCTACTCCCGGGAAGATTTTACATTTCTCTGACAACTGCTTTGAAATGCTCCTTCTGTTGCCACCAAGGCAACAGTGTGTCAACAAATTGGCAATGATTTAGAAGACGTCAAACAAAATTCAGCACCCTGACATCATTTCCAAACAATCACCGCAGCAGCTCGATAAAGATGGACACTGCTGGTCTAGTCCTTTAAATTTAAAATCTCTCCCTCCTTGCCTTTCTTTAAAAATGCAGATTGCAGCATTCACTGACGGGAAGAATGGCGGGGGGGGGGAGAGGAACAAGTGAATTTGGGGGGTCTCTAGAAAAGAATGGGAAGGAAATTCAACCACATCTTGTAAAAATCACAACACATTTCAGAACAGAAGATCAATCATTGCAAAATGCTCAATTGTGAACTCTTAATGTGAGGCTGAATAATGGAATTGCTTGAAAAGTGTTCTGAGCCAGGCTTCCGCCGCAGCACGAAAGTGAGCCCGATAAACCTCTTTTACTTAATTTAATTTCTCTCCAGCAAAGTCTTTCCTCTCCCACAGCCTTTCAAGAGAGTCCACATTTACCTACCTTTATCAGGCTTGGCCAATATTTTTCAGATGCTGCAATACTTGGCAAGAATGCAGGAATGAACTAATTGCCTCCTGCAAACTCCACTCCCCTTTCGCTCCTCTTTTATTCCCTCTGGGAGGGGCCATTCACCATCCACCTGTGGCCTTACTCCCAAGTCGACCCCTGTTCTTTAGCTCTTCCCTTCATCTAGCAACTCTGTGCAGGCGCACACTGGGAACAGGCTCCAGCTGTTTGTCTGCCCCACTGATGTCTGACTCTGAAGCCAGCTGATAACTGTCAGACGGCCCTGGCCCCCTCTCTGCCTCCGACACAGAGCCCTCATCAATAGCAGTTATTGCTCCCTGCTCACTTAATCATTAGGAGGAGTAAGACTGTGGCCAACTGGCAGGGAGCGATAGAGGATGGCGGCTGCAGGGACAAGGACTGAGCCCCGAAAATATCAGCATTTTTCCTTCCATTTGCAAGAGCGGTGCAAGTCAGTCTTGATCTCTGGTCTCCTACATTGGGGCCTTTATACATCGTTGGGAAAGAGACTTTGGAATATACAGCCCGCTAACCTCCACCAGTGGGGTAGGACTACATGGTTACCGTTCACGAACTTTGGAACTTTACATTTAATCTTGTTCATATATAGCCACCTTATACACTACGTACTTCTAACTTGGTGGCTAAGGACATTTTCCCAGGACATAAGAAGAAGGGAGAGGAGCAGACCATCGCTTCCTCCACTGTTTCCATATTATTATATATTATAGCTGCGCAATTTTAAATAGTATGCTGAGTGTATGGGAGTTGGCTGGATTTGAATGAATGGCCCACTTTTAGTAATTGTTACCCTTGTATTTTATATGTTTTAAATTTCTACGTGGGAATTGTTAGTGTGGATAAATGAGAATGTTTGACTCGGAGGACCTGCTGGGGAAGGCGGGGGGTACTGGGGTGGTTGGGGGGACCATGGACATGGGAGTGGGTCGGAGCATAGCGGTCGTGACAGGGAGAGGCAGATATGGCGGGGACCTTAGGGCTGGCCATTACCGGGGAAGGAGGGTTCGCTACATTACAGAGATCCCTCCTTCCGGCCCTAGGAGTCCCACTCCAAGACCAGATGGCGCGAGTAGTCAGGACCCTGGTCTCAGGCTGTTGTCGCTAAATGCCAGGTCTGTTGTTCATAAAGCTCCCCTCGTCCGGGACTTAATTACTGACGAGAGGGCAGACCTGGCATGTATTACTGAAACCTGGCTGGGCACAGAAGGAGGAGTCCCCCTTGTAGAGATGTGCCCAGAGGGATTTCAGGTGCTTCATCAGCCGAGAGCCCAGGGAAGGGGTGGCGGTGTGGCTATTGTAATCCGGGAGTCTCTGTTACCTCGTAGGGTCCCTGCTCCGGAGCTTGTCGGGTGTGAGTCTCTGCTGATAAAGTTGGACCTCAAGGGTCAAGTGGGTTTGCTGCTAACGTACCTGCCTCCCAACTGCGTTGCAGCATCCCTCCCCTCGCTCCTCGAGTCAGTAGCCGAGCTGGCGGTTGAGTTCCCCAGGCTTATAGTTCTGGGGGATTTCAACTTGCCATCGCTCGGTGAACGCTCTGACGGGGCGCAGGAGTTCATGGCTTCCATGACAGCCATGGGCTTGACCCAAGTAATTCGGGGCCCAACCCACGCAGCGGGTCACATGCTCGACCTCGTATTCCTCTCGGAGCAGTGGATGTGTGATCTTGGTCTGAAGGGTAATGAGATCATACCCCTGTCGTGGTCGGACCATTGCCTACTGAGGCTTGACTTCCGGAGGCCATACCCCCACCGTAGGGAGGAGGAACCGACCAGGTGGTTCCGCCCCAGGCGACTTATGGACCCTTTGAGGTTCCAGACGGAGCTTGGGGTTATTCCTGATACTCTCGCCCACAGTTCGGCGGAGACTCTGGCTGCCGCCTGGTACTCGGCGGCGTCGGAGTCTCTCGACCGGATTGCGCCGCTACGGCCCCTCCGGGTCAGTGGATCCCGGAGAGTTCCCTGGTTCACCGAGGAACTCCGGGAGAAGAAACGCCGGAGGAGATGCCTAGAGCACCAGTGGAGGTCCGATAGGTCCGAGGCGAACCGAGCACTTTTAACTACCTGCACCAAGGACTATGTCCGAGCATTAAGAACCGCAAAAAGATCTTATATTTCTGCCTTGGTTGCGTCCGCCGAGTCGCGCCCAGCCGCCCTGTTTAGGATAACCCGCTCCCTCCTTAATAGGAGGGATGCGGGAGACCCCTTGCAGGGTAGGGCTGAGGATTATGCTCAATTCTTGGCGGACAAAGTAGCTCGGTTTCGATCGGACTTGGACTCCACCGCAGTAGGTCCAGCTGAGTCACAGGAGGATTACTTGTTACATCAGCTCTGGGTTGAGTTCCAGGAAGTTGCCTCTGGGGATGTGGACAAGGCCATTCGAGCTGTAAGTGCCTCCACTTGTATTTTGGACCCGTGTCCCTCCTGGCTGGTGGCTAACAGCAGGGAGGTGACACATGGCTGGATCCAGGCGGTTGTCACCGCCTCCCTTCGGGAGGGGCACTTCCCCGCCGTACTTAAAACGGCGGTGGTGAGACCCCTCCTGAAGAAACCATCGTTAGATCCAGCCATCTTAAACAACTTTCGTCCTGTCTCCAACCTTCCCTTTATCGGGAAGGTTGTTGAGAAGGTGGTGGCCTTTCAGCTTCAACGGGCCTTGGAGGAAGCTAGCTATCTTGACCCCTTCCAGTCCGGCTTCAGACCTGGTTACAGCACAGAAACCGCTTTGGTCGCATTGACCGATGATCTCTGGAGGGCCAGAGATGGAGGCTATGCGTCCATCCTGGTTCTCCTTGACCTCTCAGCGGCTTTCGATACCATCGACCATGGTATCCTTCTGCGACGACTGCGGGAGGTGGGAGTGGGAGGCACTGTTCTGCGGTGGTTCTCCTCCTACCTCTCGGACAGGTCGCAGTCGGTGTTGGTCGGGGGGCAGAGATCGTCCCTGAGGCCCCTAACATGTGGGGTACCTCAGGGTTCGGTCCTATCCCCCCTACTATTTAACATATACATGAAACCGCTGGGCGAGATCATTCGGAGGCACGGGATAAAATACCATCAATATGCGGACGATACGCAATTGTATCTGTCCGCCCCGTGCCAACTCAATGAAGCGGTGGACGTGATGAACCAGGGTTTGGAGGCCGTTAGGAACTGGATGAGTGCTAACAAACTGGTACTCAACCCGGATAAGACCGAGTGGCTGTTGTGTTTCCCCCCCAATAATTTGGCTAATATACCAACGCTTAGGCTGGGGGGTCAAATTTTATACCCCTCAGATAGGGTCCGCAACTTAGGAGTCCTCCTGGACCCACAGCTGACTTTCGATCACCAGCTGTCAGCTGTGACCAGGGGGGCATTTGCCCAGGTTCGCCTGGTCCGCCAGTTGCGGCCCTACCTAGACCGGGGGGCTCTCACAACAGTCACTCGAGCCCTTGTGATCTCTAGACTGGAATACTGCAATGGGCTCTACATGGGGTTGCCCCTGAAGTGCATCCGGCGACTGCAGCTAGTCCAAAATGCAGCCGCGCGAGTGATAGTGGGCGCACCGCGGTTCGCCCACGTTACACCTGTCCTCCGCGAGCTGCATTGGCTGCCTGTTGGTCTCCGGGTGCGCTTCAGGATACTGATGACCATCTTTAAAGCACTCCATGGTAGCGGGTCTGGGTACTTGAGAGACCGCCTTCTGCCGATTACCTCCCTAAATCGACCAATTAGATCGCACAGACTGGGCCTCCTCCGAATTCCATCTGCCAGTCAATGTCGACTGGCGACCACACGGAGGAGAGCCTTTTCTGTTGCCGCCCCGACCCTGTGGAACGAGCTCCCCATGGAGATCCGTACCCTCACCACTATCCAGACCTTCCGCGCAGCCCTCAAGATCTGGCTCTCCCAGCAGGCCTGGGGATAGGTTTCCAATTACCCGCCCGAGTGTTTGATCGCTGAATGAAAGTTGTGTTTTATTATTTTTTCTTTGTGCACATATTGTTTTGTTTTTGACCTTGCACCCCCCTCCCCTGTGGTTGTAAGCCGCCCTGAGTCCCCTCAGGGAAAAGGGCGGCATATAAATCCCAATAAACCTTAAACCTTAAACCTTAAGTTAGCAATAGCAGTTAGACTTATATACCGCTTCATAGGGCTTTCAGCCCTCTCTTAGCGGTTTACAGAGTCAGCATATTGCCCCCAACAATCTGGGTCCTCATTTTACCCACCTCGGAAGGATGGAAGGCTGAATCAACCTTGAGCCGGTGAGATTTGAACAGCCGAACTGCAGAACTGCAGTCAGCTGAAGTAGCCTGCAGTACTGCATTTAACCACTGCACCACCTCGGCTCTTTTAAGAGCCTTCCCCAGACTCCAGGACTGGCCCATGTTCCTTCCCCGTGGCACACCAAAACCGCGCTCGTCAAAATAACGGTGATAAAACCGCATCGCTAAAGCCGCGATGTCATCACCACGCGTCATTACCGCCGCGACAACAGCGCAGCGACGGAAGGGCGCTTTAAAACAGCGCGGCGGCAGAAAGCCGATTTAAATTAATGTAAGGGTTAGGATTAGGTTTAGGGGTTTGCTTTAGGGTTAGGATTAGGGTTAGGGTTAGGGTGAGGGTTAGGGTTAGGGTTAGGGTTAGGGTTAGGGTTAGGGTTAGGGTTAGGGTTAGGGTTAGGTTAAGGATTAGGTTTAGGGTTAGGTTTAGGGTTAGGTTTAGGGTTAGGTTTAGGGTTAGGTTTAGGGTTAGGTTTAGGGTGCTGAGTGCTTCGCAAGGCGTGGATTTGCCCTCTGCGATTATGTCATCGCGGTAGGGTCGTGTTTTTCCTTAGCGCTTCGAACGGCGCGGATTTGCCCTCCGCACTTATGTCGGCGCGGATAAGGGCTTCGCGGTTTTGTGGTGGAACCTTCCTTCCCGACCTCCTCACTGTCTGAATCTGCTGCCAGCTCCACTGGCCGCTGGCAGGCCATAATAAGTATGTACACATGCACATATTCACATTTATGAATGAAAACATTTTGGTGGAAATTCCAGTTAATACTAAGGAGCAGGCGAGACATGGCTAGATCATTGTCTACCTTCTTAGTAGAGCAGACAGGAAACACATCTAGGTAAATTAAACCTACTTTCTTGTACATGAACAGAACCTTGCAAGTCTGAAAGTACAAATCTCCCACTGTCTCTTTTTATTGTCTGAGAAGAAGGAGTCGTGGTGGCGCAGCGGTTAGAATGTAGTATTGTAGGCTGACTCTGCCGACTGCCAGCAGTTCGATTCTCACCAGGCTTGAGGTTGACTCAGCCTTCCATCTTTCCGAGGTGGGTAAAATGAGGACCCAGATTGTTGGAGGCAAGATGCTGTAAAATTAGCATCGGGTTCGCTCAAACCGGTCCGAATCTACTGAATCTTACCCCTGCCGAGGGCACAGTTAAACCTCCAAACTGTTGTAATATAGTTCCTTGTGTAGGTGTGGGTCACCCATGGCCCAGTTCATAACGGGGCATGCAGAGCCACGCTGAACCACACAGGAGAAAACAAACTCCTAAAACCCCATAACATCCTGATAGTTCATAACATAACATCCTGAGATGTGCCCTACCAATGACGCCCAGGATTTGACCATATATAGACAGAACTTCCCTGAGCAGTAGATTAGAAATTGTACTTTTACAGGCTGTTTTTAACCACATGCTATTGCTCCTCCTGCCTTTGTCCTATCTCAATAAAAGGGGCTCTCAGACTCCCAATCTGGGTCGCTCCATCCCGAGAAAGATCGTGTCCTGTCTTTTCTCCACATTGGCCTCATGGACGAACCACGGGAACGTTACACCAAACGACCTCAACAACTCTCAGGAAGAGTGCTAATGACCAGATGAATGCAAGGAATAGAAATCCTTCCATTCCTCACCATTCAGTCAGAACCGAAGAAGCTTTTTGGATGGGAAATGAAGCGTTTTCAAGGGGGGGGGGGAAATAAAGAAAAGTCCAGTTGCCTTTTGGGAAGAAAAAAGCACCTTTGGGACATCAATGATCCGGATGATTGAAAAATCTCCACAGATATTTCTATTTGGTCCTTGAGAAACTTTCCTTGGACTTCTTTCTCTCTTTCTCTTCCCTCCGGAAACTTCCTCTCTCTTCTATTTGCAGAAAAAATGGACACCTAAAATCAAAAACGCCATCAAAAAAGCACAACAAAGACTGTTCTTTCTGCACCAACTCAGGAAGCTCAAACTGACCAAGGAGCTGCTGATCCAGTTCTACAGAGGAATGATTGAGTCTGTCATCTGCACCTCCATAACCGTCTGGTTTGGCTCTGCAACCTAACAAGACAGACACGGACTTCAGAGGATAATTAGAACTGCAGACAAAACAATTACTACCAACCTGCCTTCCTTTGAGGACCTGTATATTGCACAAGTCAAAAAGCGGGCTGTGAAAATATCTACAGACCCCTCACGTCATGGACATAAATTGTTTCAACTCCTACCTTCAAAATGACGCTATAGAGCACTGCACACCAGAACAACTAGACACAAGGACAGTTTTCCCCCTGAATGCCATCACTCTGCTTAACAACTAATTCCCTCAACACTGTCTAACTATTTACTAAATCTGCATTGCTATTACTATTAATCTTCTCATCGTTCCTATCAACCATCTCCTCCCACTTATGACTGCAGGACTGTAACTTTATATTGAATGTATGATTGCTTATTTGTACCCTATGACTATCATTAAATGTTGTACCTTATGATTCTTGATGAAAGTATCTTGTCTTTTTACGTACGCTGAGAGCATCTGCACCAAAGTCAAATTCCTTGTGTTTTCAATCACACTTGGCCAATAAAGAATTCTATTCTATTCTATTTCAAATTCTAATTCTAATGTATTCTATTCTAATTCTAATTCTATTCTATTCCTTATTATTCTATCCTATTCTATACTATTATATTATATTCCTAATTACTCTATTCTATTCTATTCCTTTCTCTTCTCTTCCCTTCTCTTCTCTTCTATTTTATTTCCATTCCATTCCATATTTTCTATTCTATTTCTATTCTATTTCTATTCTATTTCAAATTCTATTCTGTATTCTATTCTAATTCTAATTCTATTCTATTCTATTCCTTATTGTTCTATCCTATTATATTATATTCCTAATTACTCTATTCTATTCCTTTCTCTTCTCTTCCCTTCTATTCTATTCTTTCCATTCCATTCCATATTTTCTTTTCTATTCTATTCTATTCCATTCCATTCCATTTCCTTTCCTTTCCAGTCCATATTTTCTAGTCTATTCTATTCCATTTTCATTCCATTTCCTTTCCTTTCCAGTCCATATTTTCTAGTCTATTCTATTCCATTTTCATTCCATTCCATTTCCTTTCCTTTCCTTTCCTTTCCAGTCCATATTTTCTATTCTATTCTATTCCATTTCCGTTCCCAGATGGAGTGAGGTTGGCGCAAAAAGAAAAGAAAATGTCTTCTCTTAGCACTTGTGTTTGGTGTATGAATGCTACCTCTTATAAATGTTCCTCTTTCTTGGCTCCTGCAGGAAGCTTCAAAAGTGTTGCTTTCCTTTATTGCGGAGAAAGCCTCTATTTTTCTCATTCCTCTTTCTCCTTCTGCAGCCGAACGCTGTGCGAAATAAAAGAGTTTCTTAAAACTTCCTCCACTTTCAGCTCTGCCTCTCTTTCAACTGGTTCTCCAACTTTTCCTCATTGTGTGAAAAGTGCTATTTTCTCTGCTCCGTGTCCTTTCCCCCCCCCACCCCACCCTCTGTGAACTTAATAAGGCGCTAAATGCTCACAGTTGATTACCTGGGGCTGCTCTGATGGATGTCAATAATCAGCCTTCAATATTCTTTGGGTTAAAATTGCCCATAAATTGCCAACTTGTTAGCTTATTACTTGATTGTCCCGTACACCAGGTGCCTTTAAATGTTACTTAATACATTGTATTGGCTGATTTTAATTATATAGGTCCATGGGAAGGTTGAATAACCAGTCGGGCTAAGCTCCCAACCAAATTGAGGCCATAAGAAGCCCCGGCTTATAATAGAGTCTTCGGTTAAGATAGCACTTCTGAGAAATGTGGGTGTGATTTTCAGAAAATCAAATCAGATTTTCATTGCTGGATTTAAAAATAAATATGCTCAATTGCCATTTGGTTCCAATATGTTTAAAGCAGGAGCGTCAGAATAACAGAGGAATAGAATCAGAAGCAGAGGTGGGTTCCTACCAGTTCGGCCCAGTTCGGCCGAACCAGTAGTGGTATGGCAGCCTAGGTCACTGGAACTGGCAGTGACCCAGGCCTGCCACACTCCCGAACTGGTTCCCCGGTCATCGCCGTCATCTTGTTTTTTAGTTCTGTGCATGCACATAACTATTTTAATTGTGCATGTGCATGCAGCATGCATGTGCACACATCCACATCCGCCGAGCATTCGGCGACTCCAGCTTGTCCAGAATGCAGTCGCGCGAGTGATCGTGGGTGCACCTCGCTTCACTCACCTAACACCTATCCTCCGCGAGCTGCACTGGCTGCCTATTGGTCTCCAGATACGCTTCAAGGCGCTAGTCGTCACTTATAAAGCCCTTCATGGTATTGGACCTGGGTACTTGAGAGACCGCCTGCTGCCAATTACCTCCACTAGACCGATTAGATCCCACAGATTAGGCCTCCTCCGAATTCCATCCACCAGCCAGTGCCGACTGGCGACTACCCGGAGGAGAGCCTTCTCTGTGGCTGCTCCGACCCTCTGGAACGAACTCCCTGTGGAGATTCAAACCCTCACCATCCTCCAGGCCTTCTGCAAAGCCCTTAAAACCTGGCTGTTCCGACAGGCCTGGGGCTAAAGAACTGTTGCCCCCGTCTCGAATGGTATGACTGTTATGTGTTTTAAATTATGCATTGTTTTGTGTCATTTTTAATTTTGTCTGTATCCCCCCTTCCCTGGTTTGAGTTGTGAGCTGCCCTGAGTCCCCTTTGGGGGAAAAGGGTGGCATATAAATAAAATCAACATTCAACAACATTCAACATCCAGCATGAGCAAACCGGCAGTAAGCCAGCCAGAACTCACCCATGGTTGTAAAGGACCTTGAAGGTCTGCTAGTCCAACCTTCTGCTCAAGCGGGAGGCCCTATATGATTTGGGGCAAACGGCTGTCCAGTTGAAAACCACCAAAGGGCTTCTCGAAAACCACCAAAGTATTTCTGTGGTGAAAAAGTTTGCTGGTGACATCACCATTGTCCGGGGGTTGTGGAATTGGGGACTCCTTTCACATCCCCATGAAGTTGCTCACCAAAGCGGTACCCATTGCTTAGATTAATTAGCCATTAATCTAAGAGCCGAGGTGGCGCAGTGGTTAGGGGTGCAGCACTGCAGGCCACTTCAGCTGATTGTTATCTGCAGTTCAGTGGTTCTAATCTCACCGGCTCAAGGTTGACTCAGCCTTCCATCCTTCCGAGGGGGGTGAAATGAGGAGCCAGACTGTGGGGGCGATATGCTGACTCTGTAAACCGCTTAGAGAGGGCTGAAAGCCGTATGAAGCGGTATTATAAGTCTAACTGCTATTGCTACTCGGAGTTGCCTGCTTTTGAACTGCTGGGTTGGCAGGAACTGGAGCATGTGAGCATGTGCAGCATAGTGGAGGGGAGCGGAGGAGCTAGCTCAGGGGTGGGTTCCTGCCAGTTCTAAGCTCTTCTATAGAAGAGGTTCCACAAATCTACCATGCCATTTAGAACTGGTTCCAGCTTCCTCCCCCGCCGCCCGCCCGCACATCATCAAGATGAAGAGCGAGAGGAGGAATTCTGGGAGTTGAAGTCCACAAGTCTTAAAGCTGTCAAGTTTGAACACCCCTGGGTTTTTTTTTCCTAAAGGGTTAGGGGTGCAAGGGTCTTGTAACTTGACAGCTTTAAGACTTGCACACTTCAGTGCCAGAGTTCCTGAGCCAACATGACTGGAGGAGGAATTCTGGGAGTTGAAGTCCACAAGTCTTAAAGCTGTCAAGTTTGAACACCCCTGGGCTTTTTTCCCTAAAGTGTTAGGGGTGCAAGGGTCTTGTAACTTGACAGCTTTAAGACTTGCGTGCTTCAAATGCCAGAGTTTCTGAGCCAACATTTTGGTTGCTAAGCAAGAGTGTTGTTAAGTGAGTTTCTCCACATTTTACAAGTTGGCCATGCCCACCCAGTCACATGGCTGGCAAGCCACTCCCACCTGGTCACATGGCTGGCAAGCCACTCCCACACAGCAGGCCACACCTACAGAAGAGGTTCTAAAAAAATTTGAAACCCACCACTGGGCTAGCTGGTGGTCGATTTTACCGGTTCTCTGAACTGCGCAAAATCATAACAATTAGTTTGCCCGAACCAGTCTGAACCGGCTAAATCCCACCTCTGCCACCCCCATTAGAATAGCAAAAGACATCAGGCTCACTATATTGCACAATCCCCTGCGGCATCTTTACACAACCCCCTGCAGCATCTCAGAACCCTATGAAAATCAATGAACCAATTTGTCAGCTGTCCCAGGACTACAGGCTGTTGTCAGTTCTGCTCATCAATAAACAGAGTCCATCTTTCCAATCAATCTCCTTCTTTTTTTCCCAGGGTTTTCATGCCAGCTTGGAACCAGATCGGATTTTTTCTTCCTACAATACCACTGAATCCAAAGCCTAAAACACCGCAGTGACAAAAAGATGAAGATTCTAACAGTATCTCGGTTTTGTTCGAATAGTTATCGCTTGCTGGTAGTCTGGTTATTTTTGACATTTCAGTTTGTTCCAAGAAAGAGACCATGTAGGAGGCCTAAGTTTAACATTTTGTATCTCAGCAAAAGAGAAGCGTTCAAGTCTGCATGTCTTTAAAGAAACTAATTTCTGCAAAGAACAATAAGGTTCGGGTTAAATCCGCATGGTGTCTGAAGTTGATCAGAGATTTAACACTCTGAGTATTCTTTAAATGCAATGCCCTTTATGGTGTCAACAAAAACTTGTTCTGTCTCTGGAAAATTTCTGAATTGTGGATTTCAGAGATCCTGCAGCAGAAAACAGATGGGATTTATTTTAAGGCGTTTCACTATTTTCAGCTGCTTTACAGGGAAAAAAAGAAATGAAAATTCATTGTGTTAGTTGGTTAGATTGATATGTATTCTATTCTGACTTTAGTATCAAGGTCCTACCATATGCAACCACCAGATGGCAGCAAAGGGTTAGAGGGGTATTTTTTGTATCTCTGCTGTCATCTAGTGGTTGTTCAAATGTTTGCTGCCCAAATGTACAAAGATTGACTTAATCTACAATTGCCCATTCAGTGTTGGAAATAGGAAAGATCATTTCAAAAGTAATTGTTAGATCACCGTCCCTCTTTCCTTCCAAATTATAAAAAAAAAAGCTGCATCCTCTTTCGATGTTATGCTGAAACAAAAGGGATATCAATGTACCTTTTATTCTTGGAATTTTCAAAAAAGGTATATATTTTATTCTTTCGCAAGACTTTGTTGCATCCCAGTCTAGTAGACATGGCAGTACAGGTAGTCCTCAACTTCATTTAGTGACTGTTCAAAGTTACAACGGCACTCAAAAAAGTGACTTATGACAGTTACAGCATCCCCACAATCACATGATTTAGATTCGGATGCTTGACAACTGGTTCATATTTATGACGGTTGCAGTGTCCCCAGGGTCACATGATCATCTTTTGTGACCTTCTGACAAGCAAAGTCAATGGGGAAGCCAGTTTCACTTAACAACTGTGCTACTAATTTAGCAACGATTCGCTAAACAAAGGTGGCAAGGAAAAAAATGACAAATGGGGCAAAACTCACTGAACAAATTTCTCACTTGGCAACATAAATCCTGGCCTTAATTGTGGTCATAAGACGAGGACTATCTGTATTCTGTACCTAGGGGACGAAAGAGCCGAGGTGGTGCAGTGGTTAGGGATGCAATACTGCAGGCCACTTCAGCTGACTGTTATCTGCAGTTCAGCGGTTCAAATCTCACCGGCTCAGGGTTGACTCAGCCTTCCATCCTTCCGAGGTGGGTGAAATGAGGACCCAGACTGTGGGGGGCGATATGCTGACTCTGTAAACCGCTTAGAGAGGGCTGAAAGCCCTATGAAGTGGTATATAAGTCTAACTGCTATTGCTAACTGCTATTGCTAACAGAAGAGAAAGAACTGGAGAAACCAGAAAAAACGAAGACCAGCAAATTGAAGTCGAACGACAGCAGCAAAAGAAAGCAATGATGGTACCAAGAGCAAAGGGAGCCTTGGGCATAACCCCAAAGCATCACTTGAACACCATCGGCATTGACAGAATCCCCATTAGTCAATTGCAAAAGGCAGCTTAACTCAGAACAGCTTACATCCTGCGACAATCTGTCTTTGCACAGAGGTGTCAAACTTGATTGCATTGAGGGCTGCATCAGGATTGTGTTTGACCTTGGCGACCGTGGTGGGCATGGCCAGGTTGAGTGGGGCCAGCTCGATGTCACTCATGTCGGGGGTGCCTGTGGTGTCCCAAGCCCTCTGCCAGTGAAAATGGGCTCCTGAGCTCCGTTTTCAGCTGTGATGGCCTCCCGCAACCCTCTTCCAGCGAAAACGGAACTTGGGAGGGCCTCCTGAGTGAAGTTTTCGCTGGCAGAGGCACCGCTGGCTGGTCCTTTGCTGATTCTATGATGGACCTGCAGGCCACATCTAAGCATCCCGTGGCCATGTCTGGCCCACGGGCCTTGAGTTTGACACCCCTGGTCTAACTTCCACATCTGCCTATTCTAGATCCTTGGGAAAGACTTGATAGGTGGATAAAAGTGCCAAATCCACTCTAAACATCTGGCTGACTGTGTGACTAACCGTAACAATAATCTAGATTTATACACAGAAAGAGCTTTATGTTCAGTCTAGACTGCTAACAGTTGCTTTAACAAAATAAAATTCAATGGTGAAAAGAGTACGGTTCTACATTTAGGCAAGAAAAACGAAATGCACAGATACAGTATAGGTGGTGCCTTTCTCAATAGTAGTAACTGTGAGAGGGATCTTGGAATCCTAGTGGAAAACCATTTAAATATGAGCCAGCCGTGTGCAGCAGCTGCCAAAAAAGCCAACACAGTTCTAGGCTGCATAAACAGAGGGATAGAATCAAGATCACGTGAAGGGATAATACCACTTGATAATGCCTTGGTAAGGCCACACTTGGAATACGGCATCCAGTTTTGGTCACCACGATGTAGAAAAGATGTGGAGACTCTAGAAAGAGTGCAGAGAAGAGCAACAAAGATGATTAGGGGACTGGAGGTTAAAACATAAGAACGGTTGCAGGAACTGGATATGTCTAGTTTAATGAAAAGAAGGACTAGTGGAGACATGATAGCAGTGTTCCAATATCTCGGGGATTGCCACAAAGAAGAGGAAGTCAAGCTATTTCCCAAGGCAACTGAGGGCAGGACAAGAAGCAATGGGTGGAAACTAATCAAGGAGAGAAGCAACTTAGAACTGAGGAGAAATGTCCTGACAATTAGAACAATTAATCAGTGGAACAGAAGTTGCCTCCAGAAGTTGTGAATGCCCCAACACTGGGAGTCTTTAAGAAGATCTTGGATAGCCATTTGTCTGAAATGGTGTAAGGTTTCCTGCCTAGGCAGGGGGTTGGACTAGAAGACCTCCAAGGTCCCTTCCAACTCTGCTATTGTATTATTGTATTGTATTGCTTCTATATTGATTCAACTAATGACTAGCAGCTTGGCAGACACAACCCCAAATTTCATAATGTTAATCAAGGGGACCATTAAAGGTTAAGCAATTAGTTACAGGGAGAAAAGTCCTGTTTTGCTTATCTAATGATACTCGCTTAATTAACAGCTCCAGGAACACACAACCTTTCTAACACAATTACATGAAATGTGCTTGGCTACACAAAAGTCGCCAAGCGGGTGTCCGGAAAGTCACTGGCAGATCAGGTATTGAAAGCTGTAGGTAAGATTGGAAACATTCACCTGGTCGCCTGTAGTGAATGAGACTCCACTCCAGGTGACCAGGTAATAGCTGAATGTAGCTCCAATTTGAGCAGGATCTTTACCCATGGGGTGGGGTGGGGGGAACGGACCTCAGCATGTCAGTTAGAAAGCTGGCAACCCCGGCTTGAGGCCAGAGTGTGTGTGATGGGGTGGGACATGTATGAATCAAGATCATGTGAAGTGTTAATACCACTTTATAATAGATTAGATTAGATTAAGAGAGTTGGAAGGGACCTTGGAGGTCTTCTAGTCCAACCCCCTGCTTAGCAAGGGAACCCTCCACCACTTCAGACAAATGGTTATCTAATCTCTTCTTAAAAACGTGCAGTGTTGGGGCATTCACAACTTCTGGAGGCAAGTTGTTCCATTGATTAATTGTTCTAACTGTCAGGAAATTCCTCCTCAGTTCTAAGTTGCTTCTCTCCTTGATTAGTTTCCACCCATTGCTTCTTGTCCTGCCCTCAGGTGCCTTGGAGAATAGCTTGACTTCCTCTTCTTTGTGGCAACCCCTGAGATATTGAGACACTGCTATTGTGTCTCCCCTAGTCCTTCTTTTCATTAAACTAGACATACCCAGTTCCTGCAACCGTTCTTCGTATGTTTTAGTCTCCAATCCCCTAATCCTAATCAGAGCCGAGGTGGCGCAGTGGTTAGGGTGCAGTACTGCAGGCCACTTCAGCTGACTGCTATCTGCAGTTCAGCGGTTCAAATCTCACCGGCTCAAGGTTGACTCAGCCTTCCATCCTTCCGAGGTGGGTGAAATGAGGACCCAGACTATGGGGGCGATATGCTGACTCTGTAAACCGCTTAGAGAGGGCTGAAAGCGGTATATAAGTCTAACTGCTATTGTTATTGCTATTGCTATCCTCTTTGTTGCTCTTCTCTCCACATCTTTTTTACATCGTGGCGATAATGCCTTGGTAAGGCCACACTTCAGAGGTGGGTTCGGCCAAACCAGTAGTTGCAGTGGCGGGAGGCTCCACCCCCACACACGGACGTTTCTGGGCATGCACAGAAGTGTTGCACTTGAGCACGCCTGTGCGTGCATGAGTGAACCAATAGTAAACCGGTTAGCAACCCACCACTGCCACACTTGCCAAGTGTCAGCCTCCAGTTTTGCTCGCCGTGATGTTTTGTTAAAAGATGTTAAGACTCTAGAAAGAGTGCAAAGAAGAGCAATGAAGATGACTAGAGGACTGGAGGATAAAACATCTAAAGAACGGTTGCAGGAGTGGGTATGTCTAATTTAATGAAAAGAAGGACTAGGGGAGACAGGATAGCAGTCTTCCAATATTTGAGGGGTTGCCCCAAAGAAGAGGGAGTCGAACTATTCTCCAAAGCACCTGAAAGTAAGACAAGAAGGATGGAAACTCATCAAGGAATGAAGCAACCTAGAACTAAGGAGAAATTTCCTGACGGTTAGAAGAATTCATCAGCGGAACGACTTCCTTCCAGAAGTCGTAGTTGCTCTATCACTGGAAGTTTTAAAGAAGAAATTAGACAACCATTTGTCTGGAATAACACAGAGTCTCCTGCCTGAGCAGGGAGGTGGACTAGAAGACCTCAAAAGTCCCTCCCAACACTGTTATTCTGTTATATGCCATACACTAACTAACTAACTCAGTCAATCAACTCTCCTTGCTAGAAAAAGAAATGGGAAAATATTTTTAACCAGTGGTGGGATTCAAAACTTTTTTACTACTGTTTTTTGCACAAAAATGGAAAAAATAAAGAGACTCCCTCAGAACAAGAAATAATAAATAAGATACTGACTTGCGCAGAAATGGACAGGCTGACTTGAGCTCAAAGACAAGGGGGAGAGAGAATATCACGGAATCTGGGACAAATGGCACCGATGGTTAGAAATGAGGGAAAAGGTTTGGGACAGAAAAACACAGACAAGTTAAGAATCGGAAAATATGATATTAAGATTGTGCGATAGGTAGGAATTGGATATGTGTTTGTATGGTTAGTAACTATATAAAAGAAGGGATTAATGGCAGCATCCGTCTGGCGCACAGGTTGCAAATCAGCATTAATGCCAGCAGCAACTCATCCCTGGCATGTAGGCGAGGCCCGTTTAAAGTTTACGATGCTCATGAGAGAAATTAAAAGCACCATCAATGGTTTCTTAGTTTGGTTTTCGGGCTGACCCCCCCCCCCCCCCCCACACACACACATGCCTTCCTTTCTCTTTCAATCTTTTTGCCCGGAAAGACAAAAGATATAGCTCCACTACAGTATTAACAAAGCAAAGTTCCTTAAATACGGTGTTCTATTTATAGTGTTTTTCTTTCATTAAGGTTTTCGATTTCCATGGCTCTTTCTTGCTTTTCACGCCGTTTGAAGGCCCTTTTCTCTTTCTCTCCCCCCCCCCTATCCTTTAATCATTATGGTTCTAATTTCACTTTGCAATGTTTTAATCCAATTTTTTTTTTTCAGTAAGCAAGTGTTCTCTGTGTATCTGGGTAATGAGCTATGAGCAGAAGTGATTTCTGATTAGTCAAGCTAATTTTGGGGCTAGGAGAAAAGGAAAGGTAGGGTAGGATAGGATAGGATAGGATAGGATAAGATAGGGGAGGGGGAGGGAAGGGGAAGGGAAGAGAAAGAGAAGGGAAGGGAAGGAAGGGAAGGGAAGGGAAGGGAAGGAAAGGAAAGGAAAGGAAAGGAAAGGAAAGGAATGGAAAGGAAAGGAGAAAGGAAAGGAAAGGAAAGGAAAGGAAAGGAAAGGAAAGGAAAGGAGAAAGGAAAGGGAAGGGGGAAAGGAGAAAGGAAAGGAAAGGAAAGGAAAGGAAAGGAAAGGAAAGGAGAAAGGAAAGGAGAAAGGAAAGGAATGGAAAGGAAAGGAGAAAGGAAAGGGAAGGGAAAGGAAAGGAGAAAGGAAAGGAGAAAGGAAAAGGGAAGGGAAAGGAAAGGAGAAAGGAAAGGAATGGAAAGGAAAGGAGAAAGGAAAGGGAAGGGAAAGGAAAGGAGAAAGGAAAGGAATGGAAAGGAAAGGAGAAAGGAAAGGGAAGGGAAAGGAAAGGAGAAAGGAAAGGAAAGGAAAGGAAGGAGAAAGGAAAGGGAAGGGAAAGGAAAGGAGAAAGGAAAGGAAAGGAAAGGAAAGGAAAGGAAAGGAGAAAGGAAAGGAGAAAGGAAAGGAATGGAAAGGAAAGGAGAAAGGAAAGGGAAGGGAAAGGAAAGGAGAAAGGAAAGGAGAAAGGAAAGGGAAGGAAAGGAAAGGAGAAAGGAAAGGAATGGAAAGGAAAGGAGAAAGGAAAGGGAAGGGAAAGGAAAGGAGAAAGGAAAGGAATGGAAAGGAAAGGAGAAAGGGAAGGGAAGAGAAAGGGAGGAAGTGAAAAGGGTGGGAAGGGAAGGAAGAGGAAGGGAAGAGGAAGGGAAGGGAAGGGAAGAGGAAGTGAAGGGAAGAAGGAAGGGAAGGGAAGGATAGGAAAGGAATGGAAAGGAAAAGGGAAGGGAAGGGAAAGGAAGGAAAGAAAGGGAAGGAAGGGAAGGGAAGAGAAAGGGAAGAGAAGGGAAGGAAGGGAAGGGAAGAGGAAGGAAAGGAAAGGAAGGAGAAAGGGAAGGGAGAGAAAGGAAGGAAGTGAAAGGGTGGGAAGGGAAGGAAGAGGAAGGGAAGAGGAAGGGAAGGAAAGAGAAGGGAAGGGAAGAGGGAAGGGAAGAGAAGGGAAGGATAGGAAAAGGAATGGAAAGGAAAGGAAAGGGGAAAGGGAAGGGAAGGGAAGGGAAAGGAAAGGAAGAGAGAGGAAAGGAAGGGAAGGGAAGAGAAAGGGGAGGGGAAGGAAGGGAAGGGAAGAGAAAGGAAGAGAAGGGAAGGAAGGGAAAGGGAAGAGAAAGGGAAGAGAAGAGGAAGGGAAGGGAAGAGGCAGGAAAGGAAAGGAAAGGAGAAAGGAAAGGAAAGGAAAGAATAGAAAAGGAAATAATGATAATGCAGTGGTCAATCCAGATACATTGTTAGATGTTGAAATGCAATAGAAGACCACTGCCATTTACTACTTTACTTTACTTTACTTTATTTGCTTCCTAGATTCATGAGAAATGCACTCAGAAACTAACCAAGGAGAGAAGCAACCTAGAACGAAGGAGAAAACAATTAATCAGTGGAACAACTTATCCCCAGAAGCTGGGGAATGACTCATCCCTGGAGGCTGTTAAGAAGAGACTAGACAGCCATTTATCAGCAATGGTAAAAGTATCTTGCAAGAGCAGGGGGTTGGACTAGATGACCTCCAAGGTCCCTTCCAAATCTGTTACCGTTACCTGCGACTCCCCAAAGGTTGTAAATTGTGGTTGGGTTTCCTAGTTTGGGATTTTTATTATTATTATTATTATCTCTTTTATTCATTAAACATGCAATCAGTCAACTGAACATTTAAAAATGTATCACAAGTATTATTGAGTGGCGCTGATGGTTGATACAGGTTGCTGCCAGCATCCTTGGTATCGACCAAATATCTTCTTAAAATATAAGATGTTCCGAGTAGTGCAGGGTTTTTTGCAGTTTCGCTGGTGTTATTGCAGGAAGATGCAATTTGTTTTTGTTTTTTTTTAATTGAAAATTTTTAGGAAAAAAAAACTTTTGCAAATATTTACCTCCCCCCCTGCCCTCCCCACCCGAACCCCCCCCCCCAACCTCCCCCCTTCCCAGAACAAATACAGGGTATAAATCTTTAACAAAGATGTTCTAAAATAAACTTAAAGAAAGTTAGTATCATCTTTCATTTGAGCTTTAACTCCTCTTTGTTAGGCTAACTCTAAACAGATTACATCATTCCTTGTTTCTTCAGTCATAAACTCTCTGGAATTTCTTAGTCCCATATTTATTTTGAGTATAGTCAATCCATCTTCTCCACTCCAGTTTATATCTCTCATCTGAGTGGTCCTTGCGATATGCTGATATTTTAGCCATCTCTGCTAAGTTTGTTACTTTTAATGTCCATTCTTGAATAGTAGGCAAATCTTCCTTCTTCCAACAGTCTTGCTGCCGTTATTAAATACAAAATCAAGTTAGTCTCTATAACAGGAAGCTGCAATTTGTTGATGCATCTTGTAAAATTCTTGGACATGGCGCCAAGTGCCCTGAGGACAATGGGAATCACAGTTACATGTTTCATCCATAGCTGTGTAGTTTCGATAGCCAGGTCGCGATATTTCATGATTTTTTCCAGTTCTTTTTCTTCTACTCTGGCGTCTCCTGGTACAGCGATATCAATAAATTGTACGCTTCGGTTTTCGACAACTGCAATATCTGGCGTGTTGTGTTCCAAATGACGATCCATCTGCATTCAGAAGTC